>NC_083878.1:42459377-42701877 GCF_032452875.1 Bos javanicus
CTAAAGCTGTCAAACTACATTTAGCAACTCACTGACTGACCTCCCAAAGCATTTCAGTCTGGCTCTTTGGAGAGTGCTTCAAACTAGCCCTAAGAAATATAAAGTACAGACTTTCCTGGCCTCAGAAATCCCTCCATCTGTCGCAGAAGCTTTCTCCATGTCTTCCTGGCAGTCATTTCAATTTCCATGACAGAGGGGAAAAAAAAAAGAAGTTGTGGTCTGTGCCACAGCTTGAAGTTTCATTTAATGTAGATTTTGATGGGTGAACTGTACAATAACCCCACGTTGGAGGCACATTTTTTATATTGAAGGTGAGAGACCAATTAGTAGCTCTAACTCCTTAAGCAGATGGTTATCATATGATAACAGAGGTGCCTGTCCAGTCCTTTGCCATTAGAGAGTCATCATTTTCCTGATATCTTTCTCTACAAAGGAAAAGATATGCAGACAGATTGCATAGCCTAGACACCTCTATGAAGTTGAGTTTTTAGCAGGACATGTGGAGCCTGGGAATCTTGTTCTTGAATTAAGGGTGATATTCAAATCCTAAAAACTGACTCTAAGATAAAACACAAGGGAAGAATGTGAAGGTAGGTGGAAAAATAAAGCTGGTAAGATTCTTAGGTTCTGGGCTCCATCTCAAGCTGGAAATGGGAGACATGCTAGAGTTGCCCTCAGATACCTGCAAGGACTTCTCTTCCATGGCATGGAAATTCCTGTTGTAAAAGAGATAACTCAGACTTGGAGTTAAAGATCTGGTTTGCATATCGGCTCTGTCCTTGACAAGCTGGATGACTTGAATCTACTTGCTTGAGCTCCCTAGTTTCCTGTTCTGCAAAAACAGGACTTATAATAATAACTTTGCTGCTGTTGCTGCTGCTGCTAAGTCGCTTCATTCGTGTCCGACTCTGTGCGATCCCATCGACGGCAGCCCACCAGGCTCCCCAGTCCCTGGGATTCTCCAGCCAAGAACACTGGAGTGGGTTGCCATTTCCTTCTCCAATTCAGGAAAGTGAAGAGTGAAAGTGAAGTCACTCAGTCGTGTCCGACTCTTCGCGACCCCATGGACTGCAGCCTACCAGGCTCCTCCGTCCATGGGATTTTCCAGGCAAGAGTATTGGAGTGGGTTGCCATTGCCTTCTCCAATAATAACCTTAGAGAGAGATGAAGATTAAGTGAAGTTTCAAGTGAGAAATTGTGACACCTGGAACTTTCACCTCCCTTCAAAATACTTAGCAGGAAGGACAGCACCACATGGGTCAAAATACAATGTCATCTGGGCACTCTCCTCTTACAGTCAATGCAGTAGTTGTTGTTATTTAGCCATATCTGACCCTTTGCCACCCAATGGACTGCAGCCCACCAGGCTCTTCTGTCCATGGAATTTTTCAGGCAAGAGTACTGGAATAGGTTGCCATTTCCTCCTCTAGAGGATATTCCCTACAGAGGGGTCGAACCAGTGTCTCCTGCATTGGCAGGCAGATTCTTCACTGAGCCACCAGGCAAGCCCTATTAGAGCACAAACTCAGGAGTCTGATACATGTGAGGTTGGTTCTAGGTCTCGCCACTGGTTGGGTGAGCCTGGGTAAGATAAAGAACTATCCTGAGCCCCAGTGCCTTCATGTGCAAAGGCCGGGGGCCAATATCCACCTTGCACACAGGACTGATATGATGATTAAAGGAGACAGTTCACTTATTGAGCTTAGCAGAGTGTCTGGTCCATGATACACATATAGCTTCCTCCTTTCCCTTCCTTCGCTTCCCTCTTCTTTTCCTTCTTCATCTTCACCCACTCTTTGATATATGCCAAGCTGCTATCATTTTCAGTGTCCAGAATGGACTGCATCAAGGTTTCTGTCCCTGGAAGCCCCCAGTTTTCCTCTGTGCTCAGAGAGTGCAGTGCTCCATTCTAGAGGCAGAAGGAATCCTTAGAACCTGGAAAGGGGTTGCTGTTTTCCAGGCTGCCAGTCCTGAATTCAAGTTCTTTTCCTCTAGCTGGCCCTAGTTTCTCATCTATAAAATAGGAGGATGAGCAGGAATCTTCTGGAATGCCTGGTTATCTGTCTATTCATGTAGCCCCTCTTCTAAAGTTTCCCTTCCTGTCTGGCCATTGGACTCTTATCCAGGGGGTCATATTCAAGCTGAAACACCTGTACTACTTTCCAAAGATTTACCAAAAGAATGCACACGTGCACATTGAGATTGGGCCACTCAAAGGGGATTTATTAGGAGTTTGCTCTGATCTCCATGACTTTGTAAAATCTATCCTGATCCTTCAGTCTTCTTAATTTTGATGGTCTCACAGTGCATGCAGCACAATTTAATATTTACTCTCTCCACCAGCTTCTTCAAGGGAAAAAAGTTTTATTATTAAGCCTTACTGCCTAGCCCAGTACCAGGCAATTTATGTGTTTCACAAATGGCTCCCCAAAACATATATGCTTAAATGACTGAAGAATTTATCTTATAGGAAAATCTTGGCTAATGACTAGGTAGTGAATCAGTTGAGGCCAAGGATTCTGAACTTTTTTTATATTCTAGACAGTATCTGGATACAAAAATATAGGAGGTGCTCAAAAACATATGATGGTCCTTATAAACTCTATCTCTATATTTATGAGGAAATTCTTCTGGACAACTCAAGGACCAAGGAATGGTCTTCAGCAAATGCCCAGAGCTAGAATTGTTCCTAAGGCTGAAGTAATGAGGATCATCAGTTTGAATGGCTCCCAGAGGGATTGTGAAAAGAAAGTCGCTCTCCATAAGGTTTCAAAAATGATCTAAGATCTGTATACAAATAAACAAAAGCAATCCAGAAACCCCTTTCCTCACCACCACCAAGAAAGTCTCTTCCATCCTTACAGACATGCACATTCCACCCTTTGATGGTCTGTCTCTTATAAGGACTTGCCTGACATTCAGCATCCTTTTCCTTGTGTAAAATGGCAGAGATCTGGGGGCTGATGGGGAGAGGATGGCAATGCACTTTTTGCTTTGAGCTCTGTACCTGCTCAGAGGATAGCTCAAAATATCTAGAGATGATTCTGATTAGAGTGGTCATCATCCAGTTGTCTCTTCCCCTCCCCCACCTCCTGTTCCACTTCCTCCATCTCTTCATCCTCTTTCTTCATCTCATCCATTGGTGTTTTTCCCCCACAAATAACTTACATCAAAACAGATGCTACGAATAGATTTCCTGATCCTGGGTTTGAACAATAAGCCCACTCAAAATACCCTGGCCCTTGATGAAGTGAGAGGAGCGTTGGGGTGGGGGTAACATCTACCCTGCTTACTCTTGATCTGCAAGAACAGCTTGCTTTCTTCTCTTTGAGGGAAACCACAAGGACTCAGTAACTCTGTAGTGAAGACCGAGATCCTATGACACTGATACTCCTGCCAACTGATTAAATATTGAGGAAGAGAGTTCGTGGATTGACTTGCCCTCTGTAAAATAAGGCTTAAAATAAAACCCCTGGAGGGTCACACCCTCTAGTCTGCCAAGGGCCATGTTCTCTAGGACAGGACAATTATAATTAATTGAGTGATCCCACAGAAAGCATACATGCAAGGAATAGCCCTGAAAGCACCATCGCTCAGCACATCTCCTAAAAATCAGCTGGGCCTTCAAAGGGTTAAGCCAGGATCAGCAAGCCAAGGAGGCCAATTCTGCCTGTGGCTACCACCAGTCAAGTCTGTTGCTGAGGGCTGTAGACACAGCCTGTACTTTCAACTTAGCACAGTTATTTTTAAGAAATGATCACTCCAAGTTTACAGTGGCATCAAACTGATAATTCAGAAGTATGATTGCTTCCCCAGTTAACTAATCAATCCCTTATCTTTAAGGGTAGAGGCAGAGAAAGAATATAGAAGCAGATCAATAATCAAGTGAGTTCCCTTTCTTTTTTTTTCTTCCTTTCATATAGATTATAGTTGTTTTCTTGAATACATTTTCAAATCACATAAGCTAATAAATTTTTCCTATGAACTTTTTCCTCTTCTTCCCAGGATTATGGTAAGAATTGATGAAAACTATATTCCTTTGTTAGGTATATACATTGGTACCTTTTCTTAATACCTACTAAGTGCCAGGGACTGTACTAACAGCTTACAACACACTTTCTTATTTTATCAGGGATTGTTTCATCTTCAGAGGAGGCTGTAATTTAAGAGTTGAGCTTTAAGTCTGCTCCTAAATTTCTTTTTTTTTTTTTTTCCTGCTGTGAATAGGCCATTTCTCATAATCTCCACCCAAGACTGATAAATTTTCAAGCAATTTATCTGCCACATTTCTTCCTATTATTAAGCCCAACATTGTGCCAGGAAAATCAAATTAACTAGCACTTGTCATATTTGGCCCTACTTCATCCTGGCATCAGACTACACACCACTCACGGTGAGTCAGAGAGGTGCCAGCCGTGCTGCCTGTTGTGGTCATAACACAGCAAGGAAGCTGACGCTCTAGGTGAAACTCCCTCGTGGAACCCATGCCTTTTTCATCCTATCCATTCACCCAGACATCCATCCATTCAACCAACAACAGCTGAATGCCTACTGGATGCCATCCCTGCCTTCAACTAGCTTTATGTCTATGGCAGCTTGTTATTCATTGCTAAGCTGTGTCCGACTCTTTGTGACCCCATGGACTACAGTACGCCAGGCCTCCCTGTCCCTCACTATCTCCTGGAGTTTGCCAAGTTCATGTCCATTGAGTTGGTGAAGCTATCCAGCCACCTAGGGCAGGAGAAAGACATAAAACAAATATAAGACAAAGCGTGGCAAGGAAAAGTTCTGAAGGGAGTACAGACCAGAATACTGTTGATTCTTACTGAAAACATTGGGAAAGGCTATAGAAAGGCTGCACAGATGCAGACATAGAGGACGGACTTGTGAACTTAGTGGGGGAAGAAGGTGAGATGAACTGAGAGAGTAGCATTGACATATATACACTGCATGTGTAAAATAGCCAGAGGGAAGTTGCTGCATAACACAGCAAGCTCAGCCTGGTGCTCTGTGATGACCTAGCGGGGCGGAATAAGGGAGTGGGAGGATCAAGGAGGAAGGGATGTATGTATGTTTATTTGTGTTATTGCTCAGTTGTGTCCAACTCTTTAGGACCCTATGGAATATAGCCCTCCAGTCTACTCTGTCCATGGAATTTCCCAGGCAGTAATACTGGAGTGGGTAGCCATTCCCTTCTCCAGAGGATTTTCCTGACCCAGGGATCAAACCTGGGTCTCCTGCATTGCAGGAATGATTCTTTACCATCTTAGCCACCAGCAAAACCCCACTTATAGCTGATCCACATTGTTGTACAGCAGAAACTAATCCAACATTGTAAAGCAAGTACCCTCCATTTAAAAAATTTTAAAAAGCAACTATTAAAAATAAAAGACTAAACAGAGTCTTAAAACTTCTTACCAGCACTTAGAGATATGCTCCCAAAGACAAACGCATCACACGTTCAATATTCAATTGACAAGGTAGAAAAAATCACCCTGAATCTAGCCTTCATTTCTTCTTCTTCTACTGAAATGTATAAAACAAAGAAAGTTTTATACACTTCCTCCCTGCTTCCAATCCCAGTTTATGAAGGGTTAACCATGCAGTGCCTAAGCTTTGACACTTACAAGCTGCTCCCCTATATAAATGTGCCATTCCACCTTCTCTACCAAGACAAGCACAGAGGTTAAGAAAACTAACTCTGAAATCTAACTGGCTGGTTTCAAGTCACAGCTCAACCACCAATAGCTGTGTGACCTTAGGCTAATTACTTACCTTATCTCTGTGTTATTTAGTCTAGATCTATTTTAAGGATTAAATGAAAAAATGAATATAAACAGTTCCTGGACCACAGTCTTAAGTAGTCAATAAATACAGCAGTAATACTACTACATATACACACAGATACTTTATTTTAAAAAGTAAAATCAAGCTATATATCTTACACTGTGTATGCTTTCCAGTTAATAATGCATATACCTCTGTTCACATACTAGCCAATTTGATTCTACTTCAATGACTTTATAACAGAATTATTCCAGAATTTAATCAATCCAGATCATTACCGAGAAAACCTTGTATCTACACTTTTTTGCATTCCTCCTAATATTTGTATAGGACAAATATTCTAGGGTCCAAGAAGTGTGGTTTCTAAGTCATAGAATGTGCACATTTAAAATTTTGATCAGAAGTGTTAGTTGCTCAGTCGTGACCAACTCTTCGATCCCATGGTTGTAGCCCGCCAGGCTCCTCTGTCCATGGAATTCTCCAGACAAGAATACTGGAATGGGTTGCCAGTCCCTTCTCCAGGGGATCTTCCCGACCCGGGGATAGAACTCAGGTCTCCCACACTGCAGGCAGCTTCTTTACCATCTGAGCCACTAGGGAAGCAGTACCAAAAGAGCTTTCAAAAAATTTGCACAATTTTAGCCCACTGATTATATATGAGAGAGTTCATTTCTCCTATATCACCAATAGTAGCATTTGTTATTATTATTATTTGTGTTTATTTAAATATGAGTGGGAATGAATATTGAGATTAAATGATTAGCCCATGGAAAGGGTTTTAAACAGTATCTAGCACATCAAAATTTAAATAAAGTGTTCTTACTGATGGAGCACTGTTTCATGTTACTGATCATAATTTGCTATTCCTTGAATTTATTTTTATTTTGCCTATATTCCCAATGTATTTATTTCTTTAATTACTAATTTGTGGAAGTCCTTACATGTTTGATATATTGGTTCTATAGGAAATAAGTAAATACATTCTCCCCATCCTGTCTTATAGCTGAGTTTAATGTTAAGTAGAATTTAGATGTACAGAAGTTTGGTGGAATTTCAAGGAGAGGGAACAGCATAGGCAGTCATGGCTTTTAATGGAACTCAGATTTTGGAGCAGATTTTGTTGGTGGAACAAACATGGGGACTTCCAGGTGGCGCTGGTGGTAAAATAAAATCTGCCTGCAGTGCTGGAGATAAGAGACGCAGATTTGATCCCTGGGTCAGGAAGATCTCCTGGAGTAAGAAATAGCAGCTGGCTCCAGTATTCTTGCCTGAAAAATTCCATAGAGAGAGGAATCTGGCAGGCTGCAGACCATGGGGCTGCAGAGAGTCGGACACAACTGAGCGACGAGCATAGTACACACACATGGATATGTACTAGAAAACAATTCACATGTAAATGGGCTTTGATGCCATCCTGCAAAATGGGAACTTTATTCTAAAGGCAATAGTAAGCCATGTAGCACTAAGGAACGAAAGAGTGATAGGGCCACACTCAGACTCCTAGCCACGGGCGAGAGCGCTGGAACTGTTTGGGTCAAGGCAACGCCACCATCTTGCCCAGCTTTTCAGTTCTATGTGGTTCAGCCACCATTCAATCCTATAGCAACAGTGGTACCCTATAAATACACAGCACAGAGTTTAGTCAGGAGTCCTTAGGAAAGTCAGAAGACACTCCCCAGTGGGATTCACACACACTCAAAACATTGCATTTAATTTTAAAAGTTTTTAGAGATACAACCACATCTACTTGCTGAACCCTACGAAGACTTGATTACATAAAAGAAACACCTATTCTAAGACTTTAATGTTACATTGGAATTTACTGCCTATAGAACTTGAAATTATGGTACTGTTTGGGGTAAGCAAAACTGGAAAATTTTAAATTTTAGGCCAAATTCACCTTTAGGCCATAGAAATGTGCTCTGGTAGGCAAGGTTGTCCATGGACAGCATTCTAAAGCAGTGTTACCCAATAGTAACAGACTGCAAATGCCAAATGCGAGCCGTATATGTAAGTTTGTTTTCTAATAGCCATATCACAAAAGTAAAAAGAAATTAGTGAAATTGACTTTATAATATATTTTATCTAACAATATATTCAAAACATAATTACTTCAGTATGTAATCAAAATGTTATTAGATATTTTACTTTTTTATACAGAACTTTGAAATCTATTGTTAATTTTATTCTTAAGACTGTGTCTCAATTTAAATTAGTCCCATTTCAAGGACTCAATAGTCACATGTGGCAAGCAGTCCCTATACTGGACAGCCCAGTTCTAAAATATCTCTTCATATCTCCTTTTCTTTAAACCCCTTTTCCTCCAAGAATATCCCCTTAAACCATCAGACTCTCTTCTGAGACCTTCTAACTATAGTCTAAGTGTAAAACAGTAAGTTCTCTCCCCATGGATCACCACATTTAAGCTTGGCATACCACTGCAGAACAGGAAATGTTAACCCAGTAGAGAAAAAATTCAAGTATCAGAGAAGAAGAGAGAGATGTCTCTTTCAAAGCAAGTCATGTTTTCAGAAGTCACATCATTCTGGGGACGTGAGGGCCTAGAGCTGGGTTGTCACGTGGTTGTCCTCTGTCCCACTACCTGGGAATTCCAAATTGGTTATTGCTTGGATGTGTATTTTCTCCACTTCCCTTAGAAGGCTGGGACACCAGTGAAGGTTTCTGATATCCAGGACATCCTAAAATAACAGAACACCTGGAGAGCTCTGTCTATGTATATCATCTTATAGCTGGGGGGCAAAAGAGCCTCAGAAATTATGCCTACAGGTAAACATTATACTCCTAGAATAACATTTATGTGGGAGACAGTGAGCAACCTAACATTTCTCACCCATGAGTCTAAGAATTTAATAGACACTTGATTGAAAAAAAAAAAAAGATTTAAATATAAATATGATTTCGTAAGTTTTGTTGAATTGAGGGAAAATGTTAATAGTTAAATCTGAAGAAAACATAAAACAGCTCTCCAACTTTGTAGAAGAGTATGCTAAGTAACAGCATCGTTTGCTCCATCTAAAAACACCAAGTGGTGCAGAGAAACATCCTATGGCCACATGTTACTGAATGGCATTGGAATCACAGGACTCAGAGACCAACAGACTCAGGGAAACTGGCCCAAGTTCAAAACCATAGGAAAGCTCCATTCTTCCCTTCCAAATGAGAGAAAGACATACTTGGTAATGTCACGATTTCAGCTATAAGTAGCAGCCTTCTAATTAAAAATAAACTGAGTCCGTTATTTCTATTTACAGCTTTTCCACGATTTATCAGCAATGTGAAGATACAGAGAGATGCTGGAAGCGTATGTTTAACCATCCCCGATGCTTTTGAGAGCATGATTAGAGTAAACATCCTGTGAATGTGATTCTTTACCTTTCATGCCCATCTCCAAAGGGCTTCCCAAGCTATGCAAGGACAGCACCGGCAGCAAACACTTATTCATCTTCTGAAGGAATGGTCTAGAAAAAAAAAAAAAAGGCTCCAATTAAATTAGTAACTAGAAAGAGCCATGTTTTTGACGCCAGAGACTCCCTTCCACAGTATGCTTTCATTTTGCCCTCTACGGTTATTGGAAAACGATGGAGAAAGGGAAGGACAGGCAGCATAGGCAAAGGGAGGTGGGGCAGGGAAAAAGAAAATGTCAGAGGGCTTTCTGCCTGGATGCCATGGTTGAATTTCAGCATGAAGACTGTTCAGTAAATATTTGCTGAATGAATCTTCCAAAGACCAAAGGACATTATCCAGACATTTTGAATGCTTGTGGTAGTGAGGGATGTAGCAGTTTCTCTAGGTCAGCACTACTGACATTTTGAGCCAGAAAACTCTGCTATGGAGGCTGTTCTGTACATCACAGGGCAGGAAGTTAGCAGCAGCCTCTTACCAGGTGCCACTCGCATCCCCGCACTTCCTCTCCACTACTGTGACAACCAGAGATGTCTCCAGACTTTGCCATTTGTCCCCTGGGTGAATATCACCCCTGGATGAGCCCCACTAGTGAATGACAAACCTTCCTCCATTCGTATACTCAACAAATATGACTCATGTATTTAGCCAATCTTCTTTTTGGAACACTGATTAATGCATTCGTCCCTACCCTCAAGTAGGTCCCAGTTTAATGTCAACAAGAAAGTTTAAAGTGATAAGACGTGAGAGATTGTGGATTGACTCCTTAAAAGTAGGTGTGCACTCCTTGTTAAGGACATTTAGAAAATGTATCTTTAATTGCAACAAGGGTTATACACTTAGAAAAATTCTCAGAGAAAAGCCCATTAAAGTTAGTAAGGGTTTGTGCTCTGCTAGTAGGTTACATATTAAAGGTGAATTTGAAGGCTCTCAAAGAAGCAGCAAGCCTGGCCCCTATACATCTTTGCTGACTTCATAAAAAACAAGGGTGCTGCTTTGTGACCTGTGTGGGTCTACAAAAAGATTGTGTAACATGCAGTAGGCCTTCGATCCAAATAAACTCCCAGATTATTAAAAGGATGTTTTTTCCTTCTCGAGGTCAAGGTGAGTCACCAGAGCTTTTTCCCTGTTATTAACCAAGCGCTAGATGTACAAGGCTTAGATATTAAAAGGGAGCCAAGGCATTGTGGTCATCTAGTTTAAAACAAATGCAAAACTTGAGGGAGACACTGCATTATTTACAAAACAAGTAAATGGCCTGAAATATTAGGAGCTGTGTATACAAACCCATTCACATTTCTGTGGCCAGGTGACAAGGAAGTCGAGCTGGCTTCCTCAGCAGGTGAGGCCAGCCTCTTCCCAGTGTAATTCTAAACAGAAAAAATATATATAACTACTGACTTACCTTGACCCAGAACTGCCAACAAATCTCTGCATTCTTTCAATAATCTGGGTGTTTATTTCCACCAAGAAGCCTGGTGTTCTAGTGCAAAGCAAGAGGTCCTCTCCTGAGCTCCCTGGCTGCCCCCACCTCTTAGAAGTAGCCCACTCTAACCCACTGACAAAAAAGTTACCAGTCTTGGTGGAAACCAATCAAAATATTTACAGCAGCAAATCCAAGCTCAAAAAGCATGTAAACCTAATAACCCATGAAAACACCCCAATGCTGGAGTCAGACTATCTGCAGAGCTTTTGAATGACAATTCTAACAAAGATCACACCGGCAAAAAAAGTATGAGGACAGAGATGGTTATTTTAGGGCAAAATGAGCCCCAATCTTTGACACCCTTTTTGATGGCCTTTTACTTCAATGCGATTGTTTCTGCCCCCTGTAGAGGTTTCTCTGACCAAAGCCCACTGACTGCACTCCCACATCAGGTTTTTTTCCTTCTCCTACTAAGACAGCCCCTAAGCACCTGGAAAAGGAAAAAGATGATACTGAGACAGAGGATGTGAGCAAACTGGAAAACATCACTGTCTTCAGACTAAACAGACCCTGGGAAGTGCTTGAGAGGATCCCCTGACTGGAGCTACACCACAACAAACACACTGGCAGGGGCTTCCCTCGGAGCCTTCTACCGTCTTATCAGGAAGCATCTACCTGACAGGGCTGGGGGAAATGTTTTCTTGTGAATGGTTCCATCGGCCTCCTGAGGACTCTTTATGACTTACATTCTGCCTGGGGCCTGGACACTGAGGATGAGCCAAGACAGATGCTAGAGTCAGTCTCTTACTGTTGATTTTCTCTGATGATGAAGCCAAGGGTCAGCATTCTCTGACTGCCTTCCTTAATGTGAACTACCTAAATGTGTTATTGCTGCTTCACATTTCTGAAGTTTGAGTGGGGAGCTGTAAGAAGAATAAACTAAAAGATAGCTAATGGTGAAACTTGATCTCTGGCAGTGGATAGGGAAGATGAAAGCTGAACTGATCATACTTGGAGCTGGCATTGCTTGACCACCTTCCTATCTGTGCAAGATGCTCCACTTCCACAGAGCACAGCTTACCCTAGAAAACTGGGGCCCAGTCAATCAGCATATTTCCTAGCCCCTCCTGCATCAAGTGGGGTCTGAAAAGGTTCTTACCAAAGAAATGTGAACAGTTAAGTTTCATGTCTTTAAAATATTTTCTTCCTCTGCTGGCTGGTTATAAAGGACTACCAAGCCATAAGAAATGGCAAATCCATAAGATGAAGAAATCTAATCCTATGTAGAGGAAAGCTTTCTAATAACCAGGAATACACACATAGGACTGTTACACTGAAAGTGAAATCACTCAGTCATGTCCGACTCTTTGCAACCCCATGGACTGTAGCCCGCTGGGCTCCTCTGTCTATAGAATTCTCCAGGCAAGAATAATGGGGGGAGTGGCCAATGGCACCCCACTCCAGCACTATTGCCTGGAAAATCCCATGGACGGAGGAGCCTGGTGGGCTGCAGTCCATGGGGTCGCTAGGAGTCGGACACGACTGAGCGACTTCACTTTCGCTTTTCACTTTCACGCCTTGGAGAAGGAAATGGCAACCCACTCCAGTGTTCTTGCCTGGAGAATCCCAGGGACAGGGGAGCCTGGTGGGCTGCTGTCTCTGTGGTTGCACAGAGTCGGACATGACTGAAGCGACTTAGCAGCAGCAGCAACAGCAGCAGCAGCCATTTCATTCTCTAGATCTTCCCAACCCAGGGATTGAACCCAGGTCTCCCACATTATAGGCAGATTCTTTATTGTCTGAGCCACCTGGGATTCTGACAACCAGGAACAGTCACATAGGACTAGTAGGTTAGTGAGAATAAACTTCGAGTGTGTTCAATCACTGCCATTTGGTGAGTTATTTGTTATTTGGTGAGTTATTAAGTACCTTAATCTTGTGTCAGTTTAATTCACACATTGGACCAATAGAAATGAAACAGAGTGGGGAAAGAAACCAAAATTTGTAAGTATCTACTAATATTTGTTGTGAATCTGGGTCTATGCTACTCACTCTGTCCTTGCACTTTTATGCAAGCACTCTAGTATCGCATCAAATTCCATTCCATTTATCAAATTTCCAGAGAATGTCTAGTAGACTAAACCTGAAAATCAACCCTTGAAGATACTCCCATTTCCTTTGATTACTGAATAATTTGATTCAACCATTATCCATTGTGCACCAATTATATGCCAGACATTATGCTAGACCCAGCAATACAAACACAGTGCCCTCCCTCAAGGAGCCCGTTTGGCTTCCATTTCCAGTCTCATTCTAGTACTCTTTCTACAGGAAAAGTCATGTTTTGACTCACACAGAAAGTAGAAGAGCATATGCAAAATTTTCCGATGGTTGGGCAAATTTAGCGACATCGATGCTTGTAGATATACAATCTGTGTCATATTTGTATTTATGTATGCATCTCAGCTCTATTTCTTAGTGGCTGCTACTCTCCAAGTCATTTGTGTCCTTTTCTAGCAAGCTATTTATTGCAAATCTCATTTTTTAAATGTAAAATCAAGCTTCCACGCACTACTAATCCAGGGTCTAGTCAGGAGCCCCAGTGTTGGTTGATATTTGCTTCTGTAGGTTCCTCTCACTGTACTGTTGCCCTGCAGAGAAAGATGGCTCCACCCAGGTGGCCCTGGTCTTTGGTAGGCCAGCTTCCACTTACTTGTTAGACAGCTTAGCCAGTTGGCCCTGCTTCACAGTGAAACATTAGAGAATTTCACTGATGGAGCTATATGCCCCAGAAGAGTTCCAAGCAAGTAACAGGCACTCACTGTATTTATATGGAGTGAAAGAATGAATGAATGAGAGACAGGCACCTTATGTTATTATCTTGACCACTCAGAGGCTTGGTTTTTCCTTTAGGAGTTGCATTGGCCAATCACTAATCCCAGGGACAGTATTCGGCTAGAGATATTGACATTGAATAAACTGATGAGCCCCAAGGATGACAAATAGGTCTATCCTGGCATACCAACTTTGATCCATCAATAGGAGTTCCTGGGAAGGATTCTGAGGCTTGGTGGAAAATGACTAGCCTGCTGGTAACAGATACCATGGATGTGGTAGGGAGGTGTGACCATGTGAGTGCCGGGTAATATCATTCCTGCTCAGGTCTTTGGCGACAACCTGGTCCAGTCCTGGATTGTTGTACTTGGATGTTCTCAGCTATGAGATCATCAGGTAAGCAAATGTGTTAATGAAAGGAATCGGTTTTTAAAAAGATGAAACAAAAGCTTTATAAGCTCAGAGTCATTTAAACATAAGAATTTTCTTGCCTAAAGAAAGGATTGTGGATTAAATGGCCACAGTTGTTCCTCAATCTCACAAGAATCTATACTGGCAAGCGTGGCTGCCCAGCAGGTACCTATAGCCAATCTGTCCCCCAGGGCTCACAGTACCCATCCCAGGCTGGGAGTGTGAGCTGCAGTTAATACATTGGGTTTTTGGATCCAACAATGGGTTTTTGGATCCAACAATGGATTTTAACATATAAGCAATGATTTTTTTGATGACTTGGGTCCCAGACTCCCAGATTGATGGCTGATTCACAACGTTTCAATTAACCTAGGTTCTATATCCTGGAAAAAGTCTAAGGAACATCTACTAAAAGAGAAAGACAGGACTTCCCTGGTGGCCCAGTAGCTAAAACTCTGAGCTCCCAATGCAAGGGGCTTGGGTTTAATCCCTGGTTGGGAAATCAAATCCCTCATGCTGCAGCTAAGAGTTCACATGCTGCAAAGAATATCAAAGATTCCACATGCTGCAACGAAGGCCTGGTGCAGCCAAATAAGAAAATAAATTTTTTTTAAAGAGAAAGGAGAAAGAGAAAGAGAAAGTGTGCTTTCTCCTCGTTTTCTGATCAAAGGGCTGCCTTAAACAACATTTTGAAATGGGCCAGGTTCTTTTAGTCTCAATGCTACCTTATCTCCTAGAAAAATCTTCTACCATGTATGGCTTTTCTCCCTCAAAATCAAATCCTTCAGGGTGTTCTAAGCCTCACATTTTTCCAGATTCATCTAAACTTAGTCTCTACCCTCTCCCCACTTTAGTATTTCATGATATAAAATAGTCCGTGTCTTATGACAAATCAAAAGTTTCCATAGATTTTAGAAGGAAAATAAATCTGATGCAGCTAATTCATGCTAAAGTGTAAATGATTTATAGTCTATTTTTCCCATAGAAGTTTGCATTTCTAATGGGGTATTATAGAATCAAACTGAATCTCCAATCAGTACACTTTCCAGCAGCATTGGAGAACAAAATGAACCTTTCAGCAGGAGCCAGGAGAGGGTATCAGGAGGCAGGAGGACCACCTCAAAGTCAAATAACCATGCCATGGTATCTGCTCTTGTTCTGCTTCTCCTCTCCCCACAGGCAGGTTTCTGAAGCTCCCACTTTCTTTCCTTTAGAATTTCTTTCCTGCTTCTATTTCTGACTTCATACACTCTGTATAAACTTCCAAAAATTTTAATAGCTTTCTATCTTAGCAGAAGCAGAAGATAATTCTGCTGTCTTTCTAGGGAAGACATAAAGGAGTCAAGAAATGCATATATTCCTATATTCCCTCCATGGAGCCCCCATAAATTAAAAATAAAACAAAACAAGACTCTAAAGATAACAGTATAAGCCCATGCAGTGGAAGAGGCATGTCAGAAAGCTGTCAAAACATTGAGGACAAGGGCCTTCATCCTTTGAACATGTTAAAGTCTAAAGATACCCCCCTTCCTCTCATTTAGGCTTTTTCAGCACCTCCTTTAGGATAAGAATATAGGCCACTTTCTTACATTGAAAACACAACAGTATATGTTTTCAATTAAAAACACTTTAGCAATTCATTTGCCAATGTCCAAATTAGAGTTTTAACCTATAATAAAAGATAAAAGATTAAAAGTGATCTTCCTAAGTCATACTAAGAGGACCTCACCAGAAGGGAAGAGTTCTAGCAAGAAAGTAAGTGGGTAGTGCATTCTTAGGCTACTTTTCCGATAGAAGAGGCCACACAGTAAAGGCATGACCTTCTGACCCTGGCTTTAAACTCTGTATTTATACCTTCTTTTTCCAAGTGCAGTAAGAGGGGCACTTTTGTTACATTCCATTCTTTTCTTCTTGTCTCCCTTTCCTTTCTTCCAGAAGTCAGCTGGCACTTTTACCCACCCTCCGTCGTCTCCCATCATGCTGTGCAAAACAGCACCTGGGGCAGCCAGCAGAGCTTGAGAGTGGTCCAAAGGAAAAGAAAAAAAAAAAAGAGGAGGGAAGGTGGCGATTGGCTGGAGAGGAGGTAATAATTTGTAATTGCAATACTTTCATTACTGTCTTTTAGCTCTTTGCAGAGTAATGTCAAGAGCTTCGTCTTTGTAGTGTTATTGGCATTTTTCATCATATTCATGAAGTGTGGGTCAATTTTCTTCAAAAGGCGCACTTCGCCAACTTGCTACAGAGACAGACAGTAATAAATTCTACTAGTGCACTGTGAAGGCTTCGTAGCTGCAAGCAACAATAAAAAGCAATGAGCTGGGTGTCACTAAGTAACTCCAGTTTACACTGCATTTTCTTCTTTTATTGAAAACTCAGAATATGAATTTATTAATGAACACACAGGCATCCTTTGAAGAGGGGGTGGCAATGTGGGAGGAGGAGGGGTATGTGGTGGGTTGGGGGGGGTGGAGGTGAGACACCATGTCAATTTATTTGGTATTCACACTGTGTGTGCCTATATTGTATTGTTCCATCATTTCATGGCCAGGCTTACCTTGTTAGGCTGTGGCCCTCCAGAAAAAACCCGAGCTCATATAGCAACACCTTGACGTGGATCTACAGCTGCTCTCGCTGTGCCTGTCTCACCTTTAGCCCCGGCTGTCTACTGCCGCCTTTCATTTTCCGCATTCATACATCAATAAGCTTTGCATGCTGACACCTAATTTTGCAGGCTACTTTGGTTATGGAGGCCGTGTTTTGCATATCACTACCCACCCCCTTCTGACACCTACTGCCTTTAAAGGGAAATGAGGAGAAGAGAGGAAGAGGCAGAGGAAAGAGAGAGGAAGAGAGCGCAAGAAAGAGAAAGCCGCTTTTCTTCTCTGCCTAATCAGAGAGTTCTTTATATTTGTCAAAAGCAGATATGCCAAATCAACTTTAATTGATTCCTCGGCGGCGCTCACGGATGATTTTTGAAGGACTGGGCTTGTGTTCACAGACACACTGTTGTGCTTCCAACAAAAAGGAGGTTTCTCCCACAAATCAAATTTTGATGCCAATTAGTTAGCATTTTCCATTCCAATTAAACTGGAGACTTGGAGACCTTTCTGATTTGGGAAGACTTTATATATATTTTATATTAAAAATGCCTTTCAGGGGCTAATAAGCAAAAGGGGGATGTCCATGGGTGGTGATAGACTCCCAGGGGTGGTAGAGAGAGGTGTGTTTTGGGCATTTTTCAGCTCCGTTCCCTTGCTTATTTCACAGAGGTTTGTCAAGCTCATGGCAACCTGTTATATGACATCACAAATGGCTTGCAGTTAGATGGCTTCAAGTTAGATGGCTAATGTCATTAGAACCTTGACAATCCATAAAATGTTATAATCTAATAGTTTCAGGTTTTTTTCCCTGCCATATCCACCCTCCAAACTCCCTGAGACCTCACTGTACACAAAAGAGAATTGGGAAAGGGGCAGAGGGGAAACAAGATTGATGTTCAAAAGAACAAATTGTGATTGGTTATTGAGATTATACAAATAAACAAAGGCACAAAATAAAAAGAGAGAAAAACACCAAATGCAATAGAGATGCCTATACACTCTTATATGTACCTGTGAGCACTCCGTTGTGAGAATGTGCCTGCTAATGACGCGTCAGCGAGAATTTCTAAGTCAACTAAATTAAGTATTTATCATGCGTACCACAAGCACTTTAAGGGGTAGAAAGTGTCAGTTCACATCCAGTTGCAGTTTTAATAGTAACTAAAATCGGTATGAAATACCACTAGCAATTACAATGTTTTTTCCTCTTTTTTTCTCCCTCACTTTCCCAAGCTTCCTTTATGTGTCTCCTTATTTTTCTTTTTAGTATGACATCAGTCTTTTTTTTTTTTAACAGGCTGTTTGCTTCTTAAGGTCATTGTTTTGCAGGATAACCTTGGGACAAATCTGGAGAACCTAAGTAGAATTTGGACTCCAACTGCCAACCTTTTATCTTTGACGCTTCTCTTCCTGTCAGCATAGGTAGGAGCTCAAGTCCAAAGTCTTGTGCACGCTTGGGTTCATACACATAATCTCAGTGCCCACATTTTGTGCCCTGAAGACTTTGAAGGATATGAGATGCAATACACAATGCAAGATTAAAATATGAATGACATGGATATAACACTTAAGACCTTCAAACATGTTCTTCTGTTTTTACTTATTTATCCTCAAAACAAGGGCTTCCCAGGTAGCTCTAATGGTAAAACCTGCCAATGCAGGAGACATAAGAAATGTGAGTTCGACCCCTGGGTCAGGAAGATCCCCTGGAGGAGGAAATGACAACCCCTTTGCCTGGACAGAGGAACCTGGTGGACTACAGTCCATGGGGTCACGAAGGAATTGGACACGACTGAAGCAACATAGCACGCAGCATGCCCACATTTTCAAAACAACTGTGTGATGCTGGCAGAGTGGGTGCTCTTGGGTGTGAGGTGCTCAGCTGGGGCCATCCTGGCAATGAGCAGTGGGAGCCTCTGTCACAGTCCATCCTCATAGGATTGATGTGAATAAAAGTCAAATGGGATAATGTGCCACCTATTTAAATGGAAACTTCAGTACCATCTGGCTGACCCCAGTCCTCCTCTCGCTTTCTAGATTCCTACCAAGACACCTTAATGTTTCTTATAAGATATTTTGGCATATGCTATGCACCTTGTAAAGTGCTCTGCCGGCTATCTCACTGAATCTTTACAACTCAAACCATTCCATTTTGCAGATGAGAAAGGTGACATTCAAAGGGAGTGGAATGCATTCCTGCATAAGAGGGCTGAGCACGACATCTTCTGGACAGGCTCACTACCAGCCCTGAAAACAGATTATGAGGATGAGTGAACACCACTCACATCCGCACAGTGCCACAGTGCCTTGTCAATTAGCACGCATGTTTCCATAATTGTTATACAAGGGGGAAATTTACAGTGTTAAATGGCCCTCAAATTCACACTTCCATGTGAGTTTTTGTTTGGTGGTGTGTCTAGTATTAGCACGGATGACTGCCTCTGACATCTCTTTGCCTCTGAAGACAGAAACCACTAACATAATGATGGGATGGGCACAGGAGAGGAAAATGCTACCTGTTTGTTCTTCAGGCTAAGATGTGTGTGCTGTGCATGTGCTTGGTCACTGAGTTGTGTCTGACTTTGCAATCCCATGGACTGTAGCCCACCAGGCTCCTCTGTCCATGGGGATTCCCTAGGCAAGAATACTGGAATGGGTTGCCATGCCCTCCTCCAGGGGATCTTCCCAACCCAGGGATTGAAGCCAGGTCTCCCGCATTGCAGGTGGATTCTTTACCGTCTGAGCCACCAGAGGTAGATAGATAGACAGACAGATAGACACAGACTGACCTTATTATTTTTATATGTTGCAAGGGTAAGTTTTTACTGCTCTGTGTTTACTAGATGTCTATCATTCCTCCATGGTAGTCTCTGCTTAAACAGGTATATTTTTGGTGCAAACTCACATTTTCAAGTTTCATGTTTCACACTGTATGTGCCCACTTATCCCTAAGGAGAACAAGGGTGACTGTGACTAAAGGACTACAAGAGAGATTTGTTTTCATCTTGAGAAGAATTTTTTAAAAATAAAAATGAAAACAAAAAACTCCAGGATTTGTGAATCTCAAAATAGTTCAGTCCCTCATCAATTTAGATAATTTGGGATATGGTTTAGTTTGAAGACAGAGACTGGTGGTATCTCAAAGTCATAGTCTTTGATTGTGCACGTGTATAATCCTCAGCCATCACACACACATATATACGTATGTGCACCACACACTGACCCATACTTACGTTCATCCATCAAAGAGAGAAGTACACAGATAACAGTATGGGATCAATATAAATCTCTAAGCTATCAGATAACCCAATGGTCCTCTAGATTACAGAATATAAGTGTTAGAAAAACCCTTGATGATTGGAAACTTTTACCATTTCATTTTACAAATCAGTAAAAAATGGTTGAGGGAGGTTAAGTAATCTGTCCAAGGTCACACAGCACATTAAACTGATAATTATGTACCTCTGTTTCATAATATATTCACCCTGAAAAAACAATATTTACTATTTCTAATGCTATTCAAAAGAATAGTTCATAAGTATAAAGAGGTACTTACATATTCAATATTTATATCCCCACCTTGTTCCGTAAATCGCTTGAGATACTCAGGCATTTGCAAAACAACTGCACAATGGTGATGATAGTAAAATTTTGACCAATATCATATGATTTAGACCAAATCCTCATCTATTAGTTTAAATAAGTTACAAGATTTTATTATCACACCTTAGTTTTTTAAAACTAATAAAATATAATATAAAGCATAAATCTATCAAGATAGATAATGCCCCTGGACAGAATTGGAGTAAATATAATGGCTCAAGTCTTAGCTTCTAGACAAAACGGAGCTGGCTCTTTTTTTCCTAAGTCCTTTGTGTTTCTTAAGGAAATACTACAAAGTCACCCCCAATGATCCAAGAATCTCAGACATTAATCCATAATACAGTCTCACACTAAGAAGGCTTGAGAGTGAGAGTGCCTTCAAGAACCAGAAATGGGGTTAGGTGATAGGACGATGGACAAGGAGTAAATAATGCAGTACATTTGCCTTTCATCAGAGGGATAAAATTACAAATCTGACAATATAAATTTTGCCAATGATGTGAAACAAAAGGGCCTCTAGTACCTACTGGTGAGAATAAATTGAGTCTATGACACTACACATAAGGAGAGAGGCTATGGATTAAGATGTAAATTCAGAAGTTCAGTGTCAAGATGGTATTCAAAGTCAAGAGATCATCTTAAAAGAATAAACAGAAACAGACAGAAGCAAGGAGTTTTAGCCTCCTAAAACTTGGAGGCTACCAGTATGTAGAGAGGTTAAAAATTTGAGGAAGATCTATTAAAAGAGACTGAGAAAAGGAGAAACCAGGGAAAATTATGCCTCAGGAGTCAAGCAGAGAAAGTGTTTCATGACACTTTATCAACTGTGTGAAAGCTACTGGTGATTCAAGGAAGATGAGGATTGAAACTGACCTGGCTTGTGAGCTGATGTAGGCTTACAAGATCACCGTTCTCAGGAGTTACTGCCTATTAATAAAGGATATTGGGAACCAGATTTTAATTATAGTAATACTAATTATTGTGTTATTACCATATAATATATAACATAAGGCTGTGACAGCCCCTATGTGCCAAGTGTCGTCCATACAACTGTGGAGGTGGATATAATTACCCAAAATCACAGATGAGAAAAGTCAGGTGCTGAAAGGTTAAGTGACTTACCTGAAGTCACCTAGCTAGAAAGTCTGAAACTGGGATTCTGTATCTAAAATATAAGGCAGGGTTGCCAATAGACCTAAAAGGCCAGATGTCTAACATCTGGGGTATTGTGAAGGAGACTGCGAGTCTCTCTCTTATTGACTGAGAGTACCATCAGCTGACTCTTGGTCCCATTCACCCAGCTAGGATAACCCATCATCCTGGTTAGGCATGGACAGAGGACTCTCCTGAGATGTAGGACTTGGGGTACTAAAACTGAAAATATATTGGTTCCCCTCCATCCAGTGAAACCTTCCCTATGCCTTTAGGGGAGAAAGCAGCCACAGTTACTTGGTGGAGGTTTGCATTCTGTGTGAGCTTCCCTGGGGTGGTCCCGGAGCCCCTGTAGAATTGTGAGCCAGTTCTCCCATCTCTCCTCACCCTCCCGCTAAGTGGGACTTTGGAGCTGGGAACCAGAAGCAAGGTCACTCTCCCAGGCCTCTTTCATTGATGAACCTGTTCACGAGACTCCCCTTGGCTTCCTGCTGCAGCCCTCTGGGAAACCCAAAGGTGCACCCCCAGTGGTGCCGACCCCCCACCTCCCCTGGAAACTAACCGAGGCTTCCTGGGCATACTGGGGCCTGTTTGTCAAATTCCCTCTGATCTACCCAGCTAATGAGGTCAAAATAGCTACGTCCATAAGGGATACATTTTCTCAATGGGAACATATGCCTCAGAAAACACATTGAAAATATTTATCTTTTCTCAGAGTACAGGCAGAGCAATATAGAACACTAGCTTGTAAAAATGCTCTTTGAAAAGCAGAAGAAAAAAATCATAAAACATAGGAAATGAAAAAGGAATCCTCCCAAACCATGCTGCCAGTTGCCATCCGGGAGATTTTCTCATTCCATTTGGAAGGCTTTGTTACAAGCTCAGTTGATAATATACTGAAGAAAACACACATGCCTCAGAGATTGCTGGGCCTTTCTTGGGCTCGAGAGAGACCTCACTGCCCCTGCCTTGGCATGTTGGAAGGAATGCCTGGCTTGGTCCTCATTGTGGCTTTCCTGAATCCCTCTGTCCAATCCTACATCTCCCTGGTCTTCACCTCTTTCATTCTCTCTGAGCCCAGAATGCAGATCACAGGAGAGTTGATTAAAACATGGACTAAGATCCTGAAGACAGCTTCCCTGGGGCCTAGACTGAGTTGCTAACTTCTGGAAATCTGAGCCTTGCGGGAGAATGGAAGTGCCCTGATTACACAAGGTTCTTCACAGAACTCAGGCCATTCAGACTCCTGAACATCTCCAGTTCCCTCTAGCTCAGAGGTTCTCAGCCGGGGATGGTTTTGCTCTGCCTCCCTGAACTGTTGGCAATGTCTGGAGACATGATGACATTATGGATTGTCATAAGTGGTAGGGGATGGAAGGGTGCATCCGGTGGGTAGAGAATAAGGCTACTACTAAACATCATACCATGCACAGGACCGCCCCCTACAACACAGAATTATAGGGTCAAAAATAGTAATAGTGCCAAGGCCGGGCAATTCTTCCCTAGATACTTCCTTTTGTACCATCACCTCATATTCACCACAAATAGAATGAATTTCATCCTCATTTTCCCCCAGACTTATCTCATTTTCGGATATCTTAATTTATGTTAATGTTACTACCATTTTTCTTAGTCACTCAACTAGAAATCACAGGCATTTTTTTTTACTCTTTCCTCTCCTTTACCCTCTGACACACACAGGCACACACACATACAGAGTCCCCATCTAACTAGTTACTAAGTCATTTGAACCTGCCCAAGGGAATACTTTTCACTTATTCTCATTTCAATCTGTCAAATTATTTCTCTATCAAATTATATCTCTATTTCATAGACTCCAGATTCTCTTCTGGTCTTTCTTCATTTCAACCTGTAATAATCTGTGTAAGTTAACTGCTATAACAAACAATCCCAAGCTCTTAACACAGGAGATTTTTATTTCTTACCCACATAAAGTCCAATAGGTATCAAGAGAGAGGGACTCTGACCCACATATTCAGTGACTTACAACTTATGGCCCCACCAGTCCCCAGAATTTTGAAGTTTTCAGTCATATCTTTAGCTCCTGGCTAAAACATGGAAAAGTGAAGGGGCCAGGTTATGGACCAGGTCTGAGAGTGTTACCTATCTCTTCCATGGGAGGGGGTTCAGGATGGAGGGAACACATGTGTACCTGTGGTTGATTCAAACTCATGTATGGCAAAAACCATCACAATACTGTAAAGTAATTATCCTCCAATTAAAATAAATTAATAAATTTTAAAAAGTCTAAATTGGGAGGACTCTACCACATGACCTCTCTTTGCCATAAGAGGGACTGGGAAATGTAATCTAATTTCATGTTCAGAAAGAAAAGCAAAATGGTCTTGGTGAATTCATGATAGTCTCTGCCATATATCTTTCCTGTGCACTCTAAGTAGTCTTTCTCAAATACCAGTTAGTAACAACTTACCACATTTTCATTCTGTTCAGAAACTTTTTGAATAAATTCTCAATTATTTACTTAATAAAGACCTCAGTTTCATCACTAATTAAAAAATCACCATCTGTTATTCCCACCACACCTGGCCCCACCACCCAAGGAAACCAGTCATTGCAGGCACCTCCATCCCTTGCATATTGCCTCCCACACCACCTCTGCACCTTTGCCCCAGCTTTTCCCTATTCTGGAATCCTCTCCCTCCCACACCGCCTCTGCGCCTTTACCCCAGCTTTTCTCTATTCTGGAATCCTCTTATCCACTTTTGTGAGCAGCCAAGCCTACAAATCCCACCCTTAACTCTCCAACCTACACTGACATCTCATTCTCTGCACCTCAATAAGGAACAGCACTCTTGACCTCCATGCTGGCCACATCTCAGCAATGGCACTAAGCATGGATATACTACCTTTCATCTGTGTGACCTCGTGCACTCTTTTCAACAACCCAAAGGTAACTACTGTTCTTCTTATTTTTTCTCTTTTAAAGAAATGAAAAGCAAGGCTCATAGAGGTAAAGCAATTTGCCACCATTACACATCTGGCAAGTGGTGGAACTCCAACCTCCCAACAGGCCCACACTTCCCCTGAAACAAACATCCCCACTGTCTTCTCCTGAACTTCCTATTACTGATATCTCCTCATGGGTTCTGAAAGAGGAAGACAAATCTAATACAAATAAAGCAGTATTAGAAAGATGTCCTTTTATGCTATAGTTCTATGAAGGGAATAAATCACCTGCCTCCCTCTAGCTCAGCCTGAGCAGAAGCAGCAGGCAGAGTGAGCCAGGTTCCACGGTTTGCATGGCATTCCAAACTTGGAGTCAGTAGGTCCTAGGGATGCTGGCAGACAGTACAGAGTGTGCTCTTGCCAGATTATTTGGGCCAGGGACCTGGTGGGCCAAGCCATCAGGGATGCAGCCATGGTGGAAAGGTCAGACAAGGGAAAGAGGAGCTGTGTGCTCCTGAAAGGTGCATTCACGTGTGAGAATGGCTGCTGTGTGGGTGGAGATGTGTGCCCAGCATGGCACCACAGAGAGGAGGGAGCTGGCCTCCTGGAGAAAGCCCACGTAAGACCTTTGCAAAAAGCCCTTGCCATGCCAATGGCTGGTCCAGCCATGTGGAAGAAAATTTCTTTCCTTAGTGGAGTCAACTTGGGCAAGTAACCTACCTCCCAGTTCCTCTGTTCCCTTGGATGTAAAGAGGTCGTGACTCATGACTTACTTCCTAAGGTGACTGCGAGGATTACATGAGTTAATACATGCAATGTGCTCAGAGCCTAAGCTAATATTATTGTTTCTATATCTTGTAAAACGATGAAAATATTCCATATCTAACTGGAACACATAGTTTTGCCATCACAGATCACAGACCCAGAGACTAGATCAGACCCTTCTTTACTACAAAACCTCACGTCCCTTCATTGCTTGAACACCCTGTTGCCCATGCCTGCCTTACCTACAAGGCAGGTAAGGGGTAAGACTAAGGGGGAGACTGTTCAGGCAGGGCAGTGAGAAGCCCTTACCTCACAGTACCTTCTACACCTACCCACCAAGGCACCTGAAATACAACTGCTGGCAAGATACTTTTTGTTTCAGAAATAGTTCTGAACCCTGTGGACATCAGAGATTTCCTGAGAATCTGATCATAGTATGGACCTACCCACGTCCATGCACCCAAATTCATATAGACACACAGAAAAATTCCCTTGTAATTCGGCATATAGTTTCAGGACATTCAGAGATTTTAAAGCCTAGCCTAGTTTAGCAAACTCTGGCTTAAGGGTATTAGCTGTATAACCGTGGAACTAAATTTGGGTTTCTTCCTCAACAGCAGTTTTGTGTTGAGGGAAGAAGTAGGTGTTAAATGTTGCAGATTATCACATAATGATGAGACCCATAGGTTGAGTCTAGCTCTCAGTTGAGCCCCATCCATCACCCAGAAGGAACAAGGGCTCACGTGTGAATCCCACACCTCTCCTATCTGTGCTCACAAAACTTTGTCACCAACTTCAGTATGGCCTTGCTGGTGTGTTATGCTCACTGTCAGTATCCCTAAGAGTCACCTGGGAACCACGGAACTCTGCTGATGTGTCTACCTGTGCCATGAAGGCTCCTCCTCCTCTCCTGTCAGTAAAGAGACAAGGCAAGTTCTGCTAGGACACCACTATGTCCCCACCCACCCAACCTCCCTCAATTCCAGGGCACTTCATCTTCAAGGTCATTACCTGCACTACCGTATTTATACAAACCTAGACAGCAAGCAGAGACATTATTTAGCCAACAAAGGTTCATCTAGTTAAAGCTACAGTTTTTCCAGTAGTCACGTACGGATGTGAGCATTGGACTATAATGCAAGATGAGTGCCAAAGAATTGATGTTTTTGAACCGTGGTATTGGAGACAGCTCTGGAGAGTCCCTTGGACTGCAAGGAGGTCAAACCAGTAATCCTAATGAAAATCAGTCCTGAATATTCATTGGAAGGACTGATGCTGAAGCTGAAATTCCCATACTTTGGCCACCTGATGTGAAGAACTGACTCACTGGAAAAGACCATGATGCTGGGGAAGATTGAAGGCAGGAGGAAAAGGGGACAACAGAGGATGAGATGGTTGGATGGCATCACCGACTCAATGGATATGAGTTTCAGCAAGCTCCAGAAGTTGGTTATGGAAAGGGAAGCCTAGTGTGTTGCAGTCCATGGGGTTGCAAAGAGTAGGACACGACTGAGCAGCTGAACCACATTCTTGCAGCCTTTTAAATTCTGTGTTCCTAGAGTGGCCAGGAGATTAAGGACAAATCTTTAAATGAATTCCAGAATGAAAACCACTCAATTCTGTTCACTGTGCTTCCTCGTCACCTGCAGAACCTAGAGAAATCAAGCAGGCTCTCCTGGCAACTTGTATTTCTATCCCTAAGTAATCTGTGCCATGGGTCTGGAGACAGAATGAGTATTTCAGACCCTGAAGCTTGTCCTAGTCCTTCCCTTTGAAAAGGGACACAATGCAGATAGTCCACAGAAGTAGAAAAGCTTGTGCTAGAGTCTAAAAGTCCTTTCCTCTGTAACTCTGAGCCCATGGAAGGAAGGTTCTCCCCACTAGGACCTCAGCCCTGAGCACAGAGGATGAAGTAGAAAAGTTGCTGCTTCCAGGGCACTGTGCAGTGCAGCCTGCAGGCAAGATGGGGGAGAGGGAAAGGACCATGGTGGGAATGGAAAGGGGTTTTTACTTTTTATACAGAACCATGCTATTTCTGGCTTCCCGAGTGGCACTAGTGGTAAAGAGCCTGCCTACCAATGCAGGATACATAAGAGATGCTGGTTTGATCCCTGGGGTTGGGAAGGTTTGATCCCTGGAGGAGGGCATGGCAACCCATTCAAGTATGCTTGCCTGGAGAACCCCATGGACAGAGAAACCTGGAAGGCTACTGTATGTGGGGTCTCAAAGAATCAGATACAACAGAAGCGATTTAGCACATGCTATTGCTATTATCACTATTCAGGTTTCTTTGCAGGAAGAAGAAGGTGACAAAGGGAACCAGGTATGGGGTATCTGAGACTGTAGGGTATCTGAGGCCTTTCAGAACATAGTTGTGATTTTAAAGAATTGGCTGAAGTATGCAATGTGTGAATCATGTCAGATGGATTCTGAGAGTTTTTGGTGGGTATGCCCATGTCCACACAGATGTGTTTGGGAACACGTATCCAGCATTGCACAAGCCTTTGTATATCTGTGTGTGCATCTGTGTTTACACCCATGGGTTTTATAACGGATTGATGTCAGGAGTCTACTTGTATAGTGTACGTTTAACTAACAGTGAGAGAAGAAAATTAGGTTGTACAAAGCCACAGTGGTGTTTTACAAAGCAAGTGTTATTCTTTAACAATCCTGCCTTTTCTATTCCATGCCTTTAAATTCACCTGGAAAAATACTGACATCTCCATTCAGTAATCGAGAGGGTGCTGCTTGTGAATGGAAATCTGAGCGTTACTTCAACCTGAGAGCATAAACCAAAAGTCAAAGAACTATAGCCCCTGCATCAAATCCAGCCCATTGGTTTTTCCCTAAAACAGCAGAGCTGTCCAGCTGCAGCATAGACCACATAGATCAGTAAATCTGGCCCTTCACTGTAAAGCTTGCATACTTCTACCACTGGCCTTGCTTTTTTAGAATATTCCACCACCATAGTCACTAGTCATTGCACCAAGGCCAAAATTGACAGTGGAGCAGACTTCTGCATGCTCAACTTTAACTTTGAATTCAAATTCAACAGCAGAAGTTCTCTGGGAAGCTATTGGGATGATCTTTCTTCTGTGGCTCATATTTTGGGTGGAAGAACTCTAAATTCCTCCCATAACCAAGGGAAATGCTGAAGGCAGGACACTGACTTTCAGAGCAGACAGAAGTTAGCTCACCAGAGAACTCTGGATCAGTTTCTTATAATCTCTGGGCCTTTATATCTCATCAATATTCGCCCAGCTTGTAGTCACTACTATTTAAATCTTGGAGACGATAAGGGAAGCATCATCTGTAATGGTGTGCTTCCTCTGAATCACTTAAACAATCCTTTCTCCATCCTTCTTGGGGACATAGCTGAGCCCCACTTAGACTCCTAGAGTCTCATGAAGTAACCCTGAGGGAAATGCCAAATTCTATGAAGAAATGTAATTTAAATTCACAGATCACTACAACTGTGACACGTTTGACCATTTTTGTTTACAATGTTGACAAACCTCTCCAATCATCCAATTTTTCTGAGGTAAGCAAATTCAGAGGGATGAATACAAGCATATTTGACCTTTAATACTACTGATTAAGTAGAATCAGAGGTAGAATCTTTGAGAACAAGTGAGCAAATATATGTTGATAGAGAGTGCATCCTCTCTATTCATTGGAAACTCAGCCTTTTCTTCTGAATGGAGCAAGATTCAAAAATCATGTTTTGTTGGTCACTAAGCTGAGAACCTGAGTTACATCCCAAAACCATTTGGTTTCCTCAAAGCTAAAATATCACCTATGATTAGCTTTTCTGCCATCAGGAAACTGAAGTCCATAAACTGTGCAAGCCTTGACCTTCTCACCCTAGAGATGCTGAAAACCAAATCAAGGCTTGGCAATATTTCCCCTACTGGGTCCTGTTCCCAACTTGTAATCAATATGCAACTCAATCTTGTTTAACTCTGACATTAAGAAATAATGACCCCAATGTCATGCTATGTGCCAGGTTTCCTGGAGGATGGAGGGAAGAGATTTGAGGACTTGAGCTGGAGGTGACCTCTGCCTCTGGCTCACCACAGTGATTCCTCCCACTCCTTTACAGAGCTGCAGCCTGGGCACTTCCATTTGACTCTGCACACGCTGCCTTTCCTGAAGAGCCATTTATTATGACACACAACACAAATAAAGGTTGGAACCATCAACTGTGATTTGCTATAACTGTCACTTGTAATACTTGCTTCTCATTTATACACTAGACGAAATTCTCCAGCATGGCACCAGTACCACCAGATCCACTTCCAAAAGGGAAGGATTTGCTTTCAGCTGCCTCCCTGCTTGGCTCTGATAGGAAGCTGCCTGGAAGCAGGGACTCCAGACCCCATCCTGAAGCTGTGCTGGAAAGTAGACAATGAGTGGGGGTTTCCCCTCAAGGGGCACTATGTGCTCTGAATGATGGGTGGTGCTCTTGCTCAGAGCCTGGCAATGACTGGGGAGCAGCAGATACCCTCCATTGCTGATGTCCTCAAAACAACTGACAGGCTGAGATAAATAAGGTCAGGTACTTCCCCGCTTTTTACCACACTGGTGGGAAGGCGGGAGACCTCATTGTCTATAAGAAGACACATCAAAGGGTGACAGGAGATGGCTGCATCACAGGCACACTGATCCTTCAAGGTAAAATTAAGAAAACAGAGGCCAGATGGAAATGGGATGAGGCAAGCATTTTTTCAGAGCAAAGGTTTCCCACAGCATGAACCTGTATTTAGGATAGGGTAACTACCGCACAATTGCACTAATCTCACATGCTAGTAAAGTAATGCTCAAAATTCTCCAAGCCAGGCTTTAGCAATACATGAACCGTGAACTTCCAGATGTTCAAGCTGGTTTTAGAAAAGTCAGAGGAACCAGAGATCAAATTGCCAACATCCACTGGATCATGGAAAAAGCAAGAGAGTTCCAGAAAAACATCTATTTCTGCTTTATTGACTATGCCAAAGCCTTTGACTGTGTGGATCACAATAAACTGTGGAAAATTTTGAAAGAGATGGGAATACCAGACCACCTGATCTGCCTCTTGAGAAATCTGTATGCAGGTCAGGAAGCAACAGTTAGAACTGGACATGGAACAACAGACTGGTTCCAAATAGGAAAAGGAGTATGTCAAGGCTGTATATTGTCACCCTGCTTATTTAACTTATACGCAGAATACATCATGAGAAACGCTGGGCTGGAAGAAGCACAAGCTGGAATCAAGATTGTCGGGAGAAATATCAATAACCTCAGATATGCACATGACACCACCCTTATGGCAGAAAGTGAAGAGGAACTAAAAAGCCTGTTGATGAAAGTGAAAGAGGAGCATGAAAAAGTGGGCTTAAAGCTCAACATTCAGAAAACTAAGATCATGGCACCTGGTCCCATCACTTCATGGGAAATAGATGGGGAAACAGTGGAAACAGTGTCAGACTTTATTTTTTGGGCTCCAAAATCACTGCAGATGGTGACTGCAGCCATGAAATTAAAAGACGCTTACTCCTTGGAAGGAAAGTTATGACCAACCTAGATAGCATATTCAAAAGCAAAGACAGTACTTTGCCAGCAAAGGTCCATCTAGTCAAGGCTATGATTTTTCCAGTAGTCATGTATGGATGCGAAAGTTGGACTGTGAAGAAGGCTGAGTGCTGAAGAATTGATGCTTTTGAACTGTGGTGTTGTAGAAGACTCTTGAGAGTCCCTTGGACTGCAAGGAAATCCAACCAGTCCATTCTAGAGATCAGCCCTGGGTGTTCTTTGGAAGGAATGATGCTGAAGCTGAAACTCCAGTACTTTAACCACCTCATGTGAAGAGTTGACTCACTGGAAAAGTCTCTGATGCTGGGAGGGATTGGGGGCAGGAGGAGAAGGGGACGACAGAGGATGAGATGGCTGGATGGCATGACCGACTCGATGGATGTGAGTCTGAGTGAACTCCGGGAGATGGTGATGGACAGGGAGGCCTGGCGTGCTGCAATTCATGGGGTCGCAAAGAGTCGGACACGACTGAGCGACTGAACTGAACTGAATATGCCTATTTTCATATCCCTTCTATTAACGAGTAGTGTATGAGACCCAAAGCAATTCTCCTTTCTGAGTCCTCATCTATAAATTGTAAGGCTTATGACCTGACTTCTCAGGCCCTCGCCTCATCTGAATCTCTAATTCTGAACTTGACCAGCATGTCTTTTTGGATAGCAAAGTGTGTAGCACTCTCCCATGCTCTGGACAATCTTTTTCTGTCCTGTGGCTAAAAAGAGAACACATTTGCTTTGGGATTGAGGCAGGAGGAAAATGAGCCCCTGCTGGGTGAGCAATTAGGGGTTGTTCCCTGTGGACAGAAATTCTAAAATATCAATAGCAGGACAGGAGAAAGAGAGAGGCCTGGCCCCTGCCCAGATAAAAGATAACAGACCACATACTGGGCTTCCCTGGTGGCTTAGTGGTAAAGAATCTACCTGCTAATGCAGGAGATGCAGGTTCAGTCCCAGAATTGGGAAGGTCCTCTGGACAAGGAAATGGCAACCTACTCCAGTATTCTTGCCTGGGAAATCCTGTGGATAGAAAAGCCTGGTAGTCCATGGGGTTGCAAAGAGTCAGACACGACTTAGCAACTAAACAGCAACAACCTTTAAAAGAGAGGGGCTTCCCCAGTGGCTCAGTGGTAAAGAGTCCACCTGCAATGGTGAATGGAATGGATGATTTTCATCCATCCCTGGGTTGGGAAGATTCCCTGGAGAAGGAAATGGCAACCAACTCGAAATTTTTGCCTGAGAAATCCCACAGACAGCCCTGGTGGGCTACAGTCCATAGGGTTGCAAACAGTCAGACACAACTAAGCGACAGAGCACACATGCACGCAGGTGCCTTAAAAAGAGGCGGGATCTCTAATCCAGCTGCATTAACCCCTCCACAAGCTGATTTCCCAGAAGGTACTGCATCTGCTAAGGCTCAGTTTACTTATGTCAGAATTTGATTTCTGCATCTGTCTAGGTACCCTGATACTAGTACTTGATACTAGGAATTCTGTGATTCGTGGTCACAGAGTGATGGGGCCAAGGAGTCATCAAAAGAGTGGACAAGTGAGAGCCTCTGGCCAGAGCAGGGTTAGTTGTCTGGGGTTGGAAAGAGCAAAGGTGGTTCCATCCAGACCAGAAGGTGGTCAGTCACACACTCTGACCAAGCTGTGCTTGGTCAGGCCTGGTTTTGAGACAAGAGACCCCTAACTCTGCTATTCTTTGTGAGTCTCAGAAATCACTGGCTTCCCCTGCTCTCCCATCTCTCTTTCTGTCCAATGATGGGCAGAAATTCAGCCCTTCAAATTCCTTCTCTAAGGATATCAATTTGGATATTCTTCAGACTGCCCTCATCCTTACATAGACTATTTCTTCCTGAGTTACAGCCAAACTTTCCCAGTTAGTATTTCCTCTCAAGCTCAAGAACAGCCATGTGCTTTCACAAATGTGGCCCCTAAGAAAGCATTACCCAAGGCCTTTTCTGGGCAGTTTCTCTCTCACACATTTGGAGCATAATCAGGTTTGGGTTTTAATCCAAAACATGTATATTTCCCTATGTGCAAGAGGGGATAAAGGAGGAGGATATAGTGAAATGGAGGAGGAAGGGACAAAAATGTAAGATGATGTGGCCGCAGTAAATGGAAACAGAGAAAGAGCCAGCTGGAGATGAAGCAACTCAAACACGAGTGGGATTAAACTCAAGACAACGGTGGAAAAACTCACTCAAAAAAGCAGTGTGGTTTCTCCTGGAGAAACCACCAGTGAGTATGATGTGATAATTTCTAAGAACTGGAGACAACTGCTGCCATGAAAGGTGATAGTTGTTTGAACATAATCATATTTATATCCTTCTGGTCATCTGCCAAATGTTCTCCCAATTATATTTCAGTCCTGGCTTCTTTGACATTCCTTGTCTCCTACAAGCCTGGTGGAGCTTTCCATGATTATGTCATTTTATTTGGAATTGTACTGTTTGAACATTCTTTCTCTTGCCCATGCTTTCCGTGGAATGGCCATTGGAGGAGCTGTCAGGAATAAAGGCTGATGCTATCCAGGCTCACTGCCCTGTTGATGACCTCCACATGATGTCTATAACACATGTCCTTAACATGCTGGCTTGAGGGCTTCACTATAGTTCCAATGCATGTTTCTACTTAATGAAGAGAGCCAACTGCTTCTGGAGATGAAAGGGACTCAGGAGATGAAAAATACAAACTTAGCACTTAAAAAAAAAAATTCCATTCCAAAGCAGGAGATATCAAAGGAAGGACATAGGGCAATATGATAGATGGGGCTCAATGTAGCTAGCTTCAGGCCAAAAGAGACAGTGACTTGGATGGTTCTAGCAAAGGCAAAGTCCAGATTTGAGGGTCAGATTGCCTAATCAAAATGAAGCTGTAACCCAGGTATGGGATGTGAGGAAATGTGTTCAGTAGAAGTACAATCTGTAACATCCAGCATCCGAGGCAGGAAAGCATCTGGGCTCACAGTCGTCCACAAGCTGAGAAGATAAAAGTGGAGGTGAGACTGCCCCAGGGCCTGATGTCCTGAGATGTATCTTCCATCGAGCCCTGCATCACTGAGTAACTCGAGTCCTCAGTAGGCTGCTAGGAAGGCATCTTTAAACAGAAACACACATGACAAGATTATGGGTTTATTCAGTTCAATTCAGTCACTCAGTCATGTCCGACTCTTTGTGACCCCATGGACTATAGCACGCCAGGCTTCCCTGTCCATCACCAACTCCCAGGGATTACTCAAACTCATGTCCATTGAGTCAGTGATACCATCCAACCATCTCATCTTCTGTTGTCCCCTTCTCCTCCCGCCTTCAGTCTTTCCCAGCATCAGGGTCTTTTCAAATAACAAAAATGTTAGGACCAGAGGCTCAAAGGAACCTAACCCCAAATTTCCACTAGGAGCAATGGTCCTGTATTCGCTAATTCAGTAATTTGGTGACTTTATAGAATGCAGTTACTTCAAATAATGAGACTCAGGTGATGCTGGTGGCAGAAGTGGGGACTAGTATGGGGGGCTTCCATGACTGAATAGGTAAGAACAGAAGACAGAGTTGGAATGCAGGGGACCCAGCCAAGAAGAGCTGGGAAGCCTTCAGGAAACATGGAACTACATAGGCTGGCTTGTTCAAGAAGGTCCCCAACCCTGCATGCCAAAGGGGAAACAGCTTCTCCCAGAACCTTGTGCAAATTGCTGCTACCTTAGAAGAGTATGGTGATCATGAATTAATAAGTACATTGAAAATCTAAGCAGATAGACCCACAGTTAAGGGACTGCAGGGATCTAGGGAGGCTATCTCAAGGGGCTGCCTCTTTGCAGTCCAGTTTATGACTCTTGAGGGAAGGCTAAGCTACAGACTTGTTATTTTCCTTCTGGGACTAAAAAGAGAACCGTAGTTTCCTGCCTTATTACACCACTGCCTTTCATGATCATTAAAATACCTTTAAATACTTCATTTTTCCCCCTTAAAGTGTTCCAAGCATGAGGGAAGCTATCCTTCCACATAACCTTCCTCCAAAATAACAAACACATTTGAATTTGGCTTCTCTCTTCTTCCCTTTTGGGTGTTCAGAAATAGCCACTTACAAACACATGAAGGCATTTGCCTCAGTGGTAAATATGTCTTATGTGTCGATTTCAGCAGGCAACTCTCTGCAGACGTGCACATGTGTGCTCATTTCCTGCCCTCCAAAATTATTTTTTTTTTTTTTTGGTTGTGGACATATGGTGAGCAATAGTTGGAATAGTTATTCAGGGCGCAGGCTCTCCTCTGGGATCCGTGGGACAAACCTTGCTCCTTCTGTCAAGTCAGAATCAGCAAGAAAGTAGTGATCACTGCAGTGGGCAAGGGGTTTTAATTATGTGGGTGTGCTTACCACTAAACTCAGAATAAAATCATTATCAGTCCTCTACAGCATGTTAATGGTCAAATGGATGATAAATTATGAAGCAGCTCACAGTTTTTAAGAACTTAACTATGATCCAGATACTGTTCTATGTAACTTACCAGAAAGTATGAAAGTGTTAATCACTCAGTCCTGTCTGACTCTTTGCAACACCATGGACTGTACCCTGCCAGGCTCCTCTGTCCATGGAATTCTCCAAGTTAGAATACTGGAATGGGTAGCCATTCCCTTCTCCAGATGATCTTCCTGACCCAGGGAATGAGCCTGGGTCTCCCACATTGGAGGCAGATTCTTTACTGTCTGAGCCACCAAGGAAGCCCCAACTTACAAGTATTAAGCAACTTAATTCTTAAACAACCTGAGGAAGGAATTAATGTTATTGTCATTTTATAGATAAGGAAAGTAGGGCAGAGAGAGTTAGTCTAGGCAGGTAATGGGTCTAAATCTAGAATTCAAAGTACAGGTGGGATTGTGATTCAGACAATATACTGACATATGAACTTGAGCTTGAGTTTCATTCCCTGTGTACTCTCCTTCTTCTAGAATACTCCAACCTCACCTGAGAAGGGAGCCAAGCCCTTGGTGTCCCCTTGGCTCTGAAAGATTTGTGCAGCAGGATGGATCTGAAGATTCTGAAGGTCCCCTCTTGCTGTCATCCATGAAAGCCTTAATTTATAGATAAGAGGTGACAGCCAACTCCTGGGGCCCAGAAGCAAGAAGTTCTGAGGGAGCTAGAGAGAGGACAAATGGTTCCAAGACTGGGACAAGGAGGATGCTAGCCAGTCTCGGGAAGGCAGGGACCCATGCCCCAATCTTGGTACTGTAAGACCTCAGAGAAGAACATCTGTGTGGTCTCCCCAGGGAGGCTGGACCCTAGGCAGTGGGATCCCCAGACTAGGTCCTGCAGGCTCTGTAAAGCCTGAGAGTGACAGCGTCACCCACCTTCCAGGAGGACATGGGTCTTAAGGGAGAATGGATCTGAAATAGCATGGTGGATTGAAAACCAGAGACCCCTCTTCCATTCTCCAGCTACAGGGCAACTTATAACTCCCCAGGAAAGAGAAGGAGTAATCACTGAGATTGAAAGTACCATTGTACTGGGCAGACAGGGGTTTAGAGTCAGATTTTATTGGATTTAAAGAAAATTCTGGAATGGATCATTTTTGTAGACTTGAGTTGGTGGCATGAGAGTCTTCTACCCATTAAAAATGGTTTGGAGATTTCATAGAGGAAGAGGGAGGACTTGGATTCTTAAAGGAAAAGTCAAGGCCAAGGAGACATAAGGAAAGATAGAGACTCCTGGCCAGATGCAAAAGAAGGGCCTCTGGAGAGGAGAGAATGAAAGCACGAAGTCAGAGCAGAGGCCAAGAGCAGCTGGGGTTAGAATGGAAGGATGAGGTCTGTGGGGGGTAAGGTGTAAAGGGCTATGTCTCCAGATCCTCCACCCTGGATCTCCTCCATTTAGATTCCTCCACTAAGGCCTGTTTCGCAGCACACTGTGTCAATATTCTGGCAAGGGCCACTTTGGGCCAGGACTATTGGGCATCATTCTGTCCCACTGAGCAGTTCTGTGTCTTCCTGCCTCTTGGCTCTGTCTGTACTATCTCACCACTGCAGTACCTATCCCTTTGTACTCGCCCCAAGCCTTCCTCAGCATCACCACCCACCCCACCCCCTCTCCTTGTAGATAGGCCAACAGGATCCTCACTGTCATTTAAGGCTTAATCCGAACACCACCTCTCATACAAAGCTCACTCTGACCCCTCAGAGGACCCAACCCTGTGGTGACACCATTCTGCTGGACTGTGATTTAGGATCTTTTCATGCTGCCCTGCTCCTCTGTGCACTTCACAGTGACAGGAACCACTGGGATCCTCATAGTGCCTGGCACATTCAAGAAGGCTGATACTCCTTGGATAGCACTGCAAAGCTGTGGTTAGCAGCACACAGAGGAGAATATCTGGGTGTTTTATGAATAATTCTCCCCCTGCCCCCTCTGTCCACAGTGCAATCCCCCCTCCACTGCCAGGACAGTGGTCACTCCACTGGGTCATTGCTGGAGATGCAGCTTAAGGGAAAGTGCATGTCTTGAACAGGTGACAATCCATCATCCACTGTCTCCAGTGTCACAACAGAGTACAACCCAAGGGAAAGAGATGGAGGAAGAAGAAGGACTGACACAGAAGAAGTAAAAACCAACCAGAGGGTGGAACATGGAACTCAGGGTAACGAGGGCAGCTCTTGGTGGTCACAGGCCCCCTGGAAAGCCTCAGAGCACTCTCAGTAGCATCAGAGCTCAGAGTTTCGAGACAAAGGAGGGAAATACTGCCAAAAAAGGAGGGGCAGATGTGGAAGATACCTCCCCCTCCCTGGAGCAGAGGACTAGAGAAGCAGTTGGGCATGTCCTGGAGCAATGCCAGGAGAATCAGGCCTTCCGGTGACTCTGAACAAGAAATTTGCCCTTCCCACTGCAGCAGGGACATACAAGAGAAGCAGTCCACTTGGATGGAGAGATGGCATGGGATTTCCATCTAGGGGAACTGGGCTCGCATTTGACTTAGCTGTATGATCCTGGTGGAGTCATTTGATTCTACCTCTCTGAGCCTCACTTATAAAATGAATGGGTTAAACTCCAGGGAGATGGTTACTATAGATAGTCCTTTTTAGCACTAACATTCTAGGACGATATTTAAACCCCATCACAGCTGTAATGTGACAGCCTTCTGAGGCTTTCCTTCCTCTATCCCGTCCAACATCTACATGGAGAGGGAAAGCTCATGCATGGTAATCCAGGGGAAATGGTGTAAGCAAAGCATCGAAGACATTTATCAAGAAACTCTGAGTATCAACCATCAAGCCCCAGGCCGAGGGGAGCTGGGAATATTTCAGGGCACATTAACCACTGTTGTGGTAAGTAATTATGCACATTGACTTTGAGTCTGTTTCAACGATCACATCTCAGAGTATAATTCCTGCACTGTTTCCAGAGAGGGAGGGACCAGAGCAAGTACTAACGAGTCTTCCTAGAGTCTGAACTGCGGAATGGTAATAGCTGGCATTTCAAAAATGTAGCCTTTTGTTTCTTGAAAAACTGCTTAAAAGCATTCAACTTCCCCATCTCTGATCCTTCTCTGAAAAATAAAACAATAAATATGATTTCAATCCATTGTGTTAATATCAGGATGCACACAGAAGTCTCTGGGATATAGCATCAAGCAAAAACCCATCTGTGATGCCAGCAACTTACAATAGACAGAAGGAAAAGCATTAACACTTTCAAGTCTCTTGAGAGGTGAGAGTTCAGTGGTCACTTGCTCTAAATACAGAAGAATTTAAAAAAAAGAACCCATACATCAGTGTGGTGTTGTTTGAAACTAAAAACTGATGAAAATGTATTGGAATCATTTGGCAGATTTGAATGCATATTCTCCCCTAAAATAATTTATCTCTGCAGAGACATCCATCATTGAAACCGCTGGCTTAACTGATCTAAATTCCCACTGTTTGCCATTTGCTCAAAACCTTATCCATGTCCCAATTAAAATCTCTGCTGGCAAACGCTATGAGAGATGTCAGAGCAATTTTCATAAAAGAGGAAAAGAAGGAAATCACACAGAATTTTTAACAATGTATTAGTTGGTGTGAAGGCAAGGAGTGACATGGGTGGGCCCTGCTGCCAAGTGGGCCCTTGAAGGATTTTTTTTATCATCAAAACTTAGCTGTCTTAGGTTGGAGAGTATATCCAAGTAATCAGTTTTCTGAAGGTAGAGGATGGGCATGCCACATGAGGCCTCATCACTCAGGGGGGCCCGTACCAGAGCATCTCAGCATCACCCAGAAGCCACGGGTCCTACCCACACCTACTGAATCAGAACCTGCATTTTAACAAAATCCCCAGATCAAAGGGATTCATATTTTTATTAAGGTTTGAGAAGTGTAAGTAGTAGGCTCAGATTCAGAAACTAAAAGTAGTTATGTGTGTGTGGGGGGTGGGAGGGTGTGTGTGTGTGAGGGGGTGTGTGTTGGGAAAAAAAAGTGCAAGGTGCAAACAGAGTTGGGATTTTGAAGCCATCCAGTTTATCCCAGAGACCATGTTCTTAGCTACCAAGCTGTTCTGCCTAAGAGACCATCTGTACGGGAATCCCATATCCATCGCCTCCACTTGAATATCTCCAGTGACAGGTATCTCACTCATTGTAAAGTGGCAGCCTATTCCATTTTGATTTTCCAAAGACCTGGAATGATTTGGATATTGTGATAGACTGACACCTTGCAATGGTTCTGGGTCTCTTTTTAAAACATGCAAGTATTTCATTCCTTTTCTCCATGCAATCCTTGAAGATTCAGGAGATGGCTCTTACACTGGACTGTCCTTTGCAAGGATATGGTTGTCAGCTCCAGGCCATGATCACCAAAAAGAAATCCTTTAGCAAGCTAGTCCTGTGACCCTGGGCACATTACTAAACCTTAGTGTATGTGTCAGTTTCCTCATTTCTAAAACAGGGTGAGAATAGTACTGGCCTCATCTGTGTTTTGTGAAGATCAGATAAAATAATCCATACTATGCCCCTGACCAATGCTCAGCAACACATAGTAAGTGTTCCACGAAGGCCAGCAATTATTATTCCCAGCTTAAATATTCTTGGTTCAAGAAAGGCATGAGAGAGAAGGTAGAGTTCAACTGTATCTTTGAGATGATGGGCATGATATAAATCAACCAAAATTGCATTCTGGGGGAGTGGAGCTGAAAGCACAAAGTATCAGAGTTGGAAATTCTGGATTAAAAAACAAAAAAAATGGTTCTGTCTGGTTAGAGTGAAAGGTTTGCAGACCAGAGAAAGAGTTGGAAAGGTAAGTGAAGAAGAGATGATGTTTTCCAAAAGTGTGCCTCTAAGAAGGGAAGGTTGGGAACACAGCAATAGGAGACCAGCAGAGGCACCTTTTAACTGAATCTCTGAGAAAGGCTTGAGCTCGGAAGGCATGTTCCTACACCTTGTATCTGGTTGACCCATATGATATTGATGACACTGCCTTGTTCTTGACCTAGAAAAACAGCCATTTCATTTGGTTCAATCAGATACCAGTCCCTTCCTTGCCTTTAATGTGTAAGGGAGGTGGGGTTATCAGGGAGACAAATCTCCTCTCTGCACCCTTCCCCCGCCTGGAGCTCCTCAATGGTCGAGGAAGCCTGTGGAAGAGACTTGAAAGTACATGCACGATATGTTGAATAATCAAAAGATGTATTACTTTCTGCGTGTCCCAGGCCCCATGGTGATGGCAACAGCTTTGTATCACAGATCCACTTTCTGGAAGCATCTGCAGTTTACTGCTAATGTAGGCACCCCAAGAACCTTCTTGCCCTCTGATCCAACTCCAAGACTCTTGCTTTAAATGTTAGCTTTGCAGAGAGCATTAACAATCATTTGGGTAAAAACAAAATTCCAAAAAACCCAAAAAAACTCTAGGCTTCTTCTGATAGCTTGAAAGAACAGTTTAGGAAAAAAGATGCAATTTATTAAAAAGGAAAAAAAAAAAGCCAACAAGATGTCTCAAAATAATGGCAGCTGCATACACTTCCAGTGTAAGGCCCTTGCCTCGGCCTATTTTGGTAACGACAGGAACTGCTTTCTCTTTCCCAGGCATATGTTTAAAGTGCCCTGCAAATGATTTCATGTTGGATCGAGCTTCATTACTCACAGTTCATATTTGGTCTAAATTACAGTAAATGTTATTTCAAGGTTTACAAGTTAATTATTATAGTATAGTATTTACTCCATTATATAGTAATTACTGCAGTATCTAATGCCTAAAGGGTTTCCCCCCCATATATGAAGGACAGATAATATTTTAGAGTTTTTTCAAGCAGAACAGGGCTCACTGGGGTGTGTGTGCAAGTGTGCATATGGGCTGGGGGCTGGGAAGATAGTATGCAGAGATTTGCCGGCAAAGGCCCACATTCTTTAGGATGTAGGTTATGCGGACCACTGGTAGCCAAGCTTGCTTTAGCCAAAGTTGCACATTCTATTAGCAGGGGCTAAGGAAACTGTGCTGACTCCTGTGGACAAGCAAGATGCCCCTGTCACCTCCCACGTGCCCTCGCAGTACAGTGCAGAACAGAAAACCCTTTTGACCTGCAGATGAACAAAGATTGAGTTTACTCATCTCTGGGAGGCAGATGCCTGAGAGACCTCATTTGCAATCTGGCTCACCCTCTTTGGGCTTGCTGTGGGAGTTTAAATGGTCTCCTTACACACACCCTCTTACCAAACACCTCACCCTTGCCGCAAAAGGGTCAGCAATGAGACACCAGATCGCCCCCCACCCTGCCCCATGGCTCTGGGCTGCATTTACACCTCTTTGCTCCATTCCAAACTGAGTTCTTTGTTCTGGCTGCCAAATCCAAAATGGATTCCAGAAGCATCCTGCTCCCCAAATGTTGGTCCAAATGGCAGCCTGTAGGTCTGGGAACCCAAGGGCCCTGACAGGCAGTTGAGCTGAATGACAGGCCTGGGATCAGACTTCACATTTTGCCCCTCTGGCCACAGCCCAACATCTTGCGCTAGTCAGCCGCAGCTTCCCTTCAAAATGCCCTCTCCTCCACAGAAGCCCCACCACCATTACCTTGATGGATGCTGAGCAGATGGAGAGGGAGAATTTGGCAGTCACAGAAGCGTCATGTCCCCAGACCCCGGCCCCTCTTCAGGAGAAGAGAAAATGGTGATCAATGGGACCAAGCAAGTCGATGTGCAGCACGTGAGCAGCCTCTGTGAGTCTAGCCCTGAGGATGGCACAGTTGGAAAGAAAAGGTGTTGGCATTTTTGGTGCAGGCTTTCTTCATGTGCAAAGGGTTCACGGCTCAGCCTTCTCGCTCTCAGGGAGGCAGAGACACAGGAGGTGAAGGGAGAGAAACTGCTAGAGTGTTTTCTCCCTAAGTGCTCTTGACATGTCTCCTTTTGGCAGGTGGAGGAGGAACTAGCACTACAGAGTCAACGTGAAAACAAAAACGCTCTTGGAACTGGCTCCTGGAACTCACAGGTGGCCTTCCAGTTTTAGGAAGCTTCCTATGACACTGGAGCACATGATCTGCCCTTCTTGGACCCTAGCAATTGTTGAAGAGACCACTGTTTGGCTCATGGACACTAGAGGATAATTCACCCTGGAGCTCTTTCCCCTGTCCCTCTCCTAAGTCACAATTGCTGGCTCCTCACCAGCCAAGTGCACCCTTCTCCCTCTGCCTCTCCCCTTCCAGTCCAGTAATCTTTGTAAAATGGACATCTCACCACATGTCACTGTCCTGCTTTAATTCTGCCAGTGGTTTCCCATGACTTGGAATAAAGCCCACTTTCCTGAATGGCTGACCACACTTTATGTAGCTGAGTTCTGCCAGCCCCTGTCACCTTCCCTCCACCATTTTCTTCCCTGCAGTTCTTAAGGTCCAGCCATTCTGGCTTTCTTTAACCCCTAGACCCCACATCTGCCCCTTCCCACTTGTGCAAGTTCTCTTAGGCTGTTTTGCCAGCTTCCCCACACCACTGCTCCCTGACTTCCTCTGGTGGCTCTCTGTGACCTGTCCTACAGATACTAGCTCAGGGACCTCCCCTGATATCTGAACTCAAGTATTTCCCGCCCTGGCCTCTCCCATGACTCATATAAACCCTCATACTGATGAACATTCATCATCATCCATTGTACTCAGTTGTTAAGTATCTTTCTGTTCAGCTGGACCATAAGCTCTGAGGGCGACTGTCCCATTTGTCCTGCTCATGCCCTCAACTAGTAAGGTCGGCAATGGTAACTTTAGTTACCACTGGTATTGAAAAAGATGTTCTTGGGTGAATTCTAAGGAAGCTTAGTGAAAAAGGTAGGCAGTTTAGTGCACCACCTGGGTGGAGAAACCTGGCAAGTATAATAATGAAAGCTAACATGTATGGAATACTCACTGTGTTCTAGCACTATACATCTGTTTATGTTTCCCAACCATCCAACCTGAGATTGGTGCTCTTATTATACCTCTTTTGCAGAAAGAAAAGCTGAGATGCAGGGAGGTTAAGTAATAGGCCTCAGTCTATGGGATTCTCCAGGCAAGAATACTGGAGTGTGTTGCTATGCCCTCCTCCAGGGGATCTTCCTGACCCAGGGATTGAACCCACATCTCCTGCATTACAGGCTGATTCTTTACCACTGAGCCACTGGGGAAACCCTCATATGAGACACACACACATACATTTGGACTAAAAAGCAAGGTGAGGGGTGTGAAAATTCATAAAACTCACTAGAAATTCTACCAGAAATGGACACAAACATAGGGAACAAACTTATGGACAAGGGCACAGGTGAGGAATGAGAGAGTGAGATGAATGGAGAGAGTAGCATGGACGCATATATACTAACATATGCAAAATAGATAGCCAAGGGAAATTTGGGGTATGACTCTGGGAACCCAAACTAGGGCTTGGTAACAAACTAGAATGGTGGGAAAGAATGGGAGGTGAAAGGGAGGTTCAAGAGCGAGGGGGCCAATGCTAATTCATGTTGATGTATGACAGAAATCAAACCAATATTGTAAAGTAATCATCAATCAATTAAAAATAAGTAAATATAATTTTTTAAAAACTGAAAAAAAAAATTCTATTAGAAGGCAAAATCCCCAGCAGAGTTTCAACATCAGCTGTGCCCAGCCATCAGCTTTCAGAGAGCGGATGGGGAGTTGAGGAAAGACTCTACAGGAAGCCTCCATTCCTTGCTGGTCTCTAAAGTTACCACCTTGGATTCCCCACAGCACAGACCTCACCCAGTCCAGTCTCCATCTATTCATCCCACTCCTCTTTCTGTGCATGTGACCATTCTAGCAAACCCTAGAAGATTCTTCTCAGTAAGACTTTATTCCATAAAGGGTTTTCACTTATCAAAAGTGAAAGTCGCTGAGTTGTGTCCGACTCTTTGTGAACCCATGGACTATACAGTCTTTGGAATTCTCCAGGCCAGAATACTGAAGTGGGTAGCCTTTCCCTCCTCCAGGGGATCTTCTCAACCCAGGGGTCAAACCCAGGTCTCCCTCATTGCAGGTGGATTCTTTATAAGCTGAGCTACAAGGGAATCCCATTCTACAAATGTTAAATACAAATAAATATATTATGTTCCAAAGCACTTTACTGACCTGCCAATTAATCATATATCTATCCATATCTCATTTTCTTTCATCTGTGTAGCAATTGACATCATTTCTACTGTTGAAGGAAATTATTCACAACATGGAGTTAGCCAAGCCATTGTCTATCTTAAAAGGGAGCCCTGTGTGTCCTTCCTGCAGTGCCTGTTGCTGTCTTCTTGACAGAAGACTGAGTTACTTCCAATCTACAATACCCTTGAGTGATCCTGACCATGAAAGACTAAGAGCAAGAAATTACACTTCAGAGTTACTATCCCCTCAGGTGTGAATCCTGGCCTCATCATTCCCAGATGCATGACCTTGGGCATGTCCCATAATCTCTCTGGGGTTCAATTTGCTGGAGTAGGGATTATTGGAATAAGAATTAAAATCTATATCTAATATGACCAGCATAAGACAATATGGAATGTGCTTTACATCATTTCTAGTATAGAATATGCACTCAAGTGACAGTCATTATTATTATTTACAATGACTGTTACTTATGGTACCATGAAGCAAGCTCATATGACTATTCTGCTGTCTAAAGCCTGCTAGTTACCTAGTTTTACCATCCTGTAGCATACAGAGGGTGACCTGATATAGAAATGTTTTTTCTTATATTATTGGAGTCAAAGACCATTAAAGGATGGTTTGAAAGAGAAAATCAGCATATGTGTTGCCCCCAATCCCAACAGCAAGACCTATGAAGTCTGACTCTCTAGGCTTCATTAGGCTACATCAAAGGAGTTGTTTCTAGCCACTCTACCACAGGAATAAGTTCCATTAGTGACCCTGCTGGAGCCGATGGCCTTGGGAACACTGCCTCCTGACATAACCCCTCATCCTGTATCTGACATGCATCCCTGCAAGACACTGCTGAAGCCACAGCACCTCTGAAGAGGACAGGAAAGATGTAACCTTACAGCTACCAGCATACAATTGAGTGAGGCTTTTATTTTTATGTTATTTCATAATTCATTCAGTCTTTCACAATTTAAATGGAAATAATAATAATATATATAACAGTAATGTTTGTGGTAAATATTTTTATTTTTAAAACTATGAATTCTGTGGAAACAAGAAAAGAGGAAATTGGTATGAGTTATTTTTATCTTCCAGTTCAACTTCTTTTGTGCAAGTGCAGAGACAGGACATGAAGACTTTTCTGTTTTGTGGGTAGTAGATTTTTCCCTCTTTACCAGTTCCCAAATTATCTCTAAGTTCTTAGATCCATTAGCCTAATTAATATTAAGAACATATGCATATGCAAATAAGATCCTCTTTGCCATATATTTCACTTTATAAGACAGGTTGAAGGGTGGTCGGGTGAGTCAATCAAATGTCATAAATTGGCTATGCATAAGATCTCATTAATATTAATTGGGGTGTGGGCATTGTGCAGTAGTCCATGCCTCCATTAGAGATGAGCCCCTTGCTTTAATTGTTCCAAAGATTTTAAAAACCAAAGCCTCTGACCTGATTTAAATATGTAATTTCCAACCCCCACCCCGTTCCCCCACCCTCGCCAGGTAGTCTACTGAGCAGCATCAGAAAGGTATTAAAAAAATACAGAGCAGATCTTTTCTAAGACAGATGGCACACAATGAGGTTAGAAAAAGTATCTTGAGATCCAACCTGCAAGAACAAAAAAAAATTGCTTGCATTGTTGTTTTCATTATCTTGCTTCTGTCATTTCATGAGCTTTGTATCTTGCAAGGAAAGAAAGAAGGGAGAAAAACTGTGAAATTAATCTTTTGTGCATGGCCTGATAAAGAAGAGACATGCTCAGACAAAAGATAGACTGAGAGAAGGTACCGTGATTGATGACTAAAGTAAAGGTGTCAGAAGAGTATTATGTAAATTACTGGAGGCATACACCATTTCCAGAGAAGGAGGGAGCGCAGGCAGGGGGAGCGAGGGAGAGGGAAAGGCGAGAGAGGGAGTGAGGTGCTGAGAGTGAAAAGAGGATTGCAGAGTCGATGTCACCAAAGAACTGGTCCCCAAACACCCATTTCTTGCCATCTTTCATCTCCTCCGACAAGCTCACCTCACATTCTCTCTGGGTTGCAGGATGTAACAAAGGGGGTGGGGGTGGGGAAGAACTGTCAACATTAGCACGATTCGAGTCAAGGAAAGGTTTAAGGAAAGCAGTGTCTGAAGTGAAATCATCAAGGAGGGAAGTTTCCGTTAAAGGGGAAAAGGAGCCGGCTGGCAACTGCGTGCGTCTCTCTGTGAAGCGTCTCTCTGTGAAGGGAGGTAGGGACAGGCATCAGGCTACTCTCATTCTTCATGCGAGAAATGGGCTCTGAAAGGGCCGCTTCCTTCCCCCAAGTCACTGGCTGTTTCCACACATCTGTGTCAGGGTGTCTGCCCTGAGCACTCTATAGAGGCGGCTGGAGAGAGACTCAGATGGCCTGGGGCCAGGATCCGCGTTACAGAAATCTCTGCTCTATTTTTTTTTTTTCCTTTCCTCTTAGGCTACATGTATTTCCTAAGCAATAAAATGAATGCAACTGTTGAAAACTGCCTCCACTATCCTGACCGAGAGAGATGCAAAGGAACCATAGGATTATCTTCAAATATGGGAAGGGGCTTTGCCACAGGGACCCTTGCATGAGGCTGGTCTTCACCTCCCAGTACATGAGGCGCACTTGCAGGGTTCAAATAGTTTAGCCTGGAATCTATGGGTTTCTAAAAGAAAGGAAATTCCTTCCAAATTCTTGGAAACCAAATCAGAGACAGCAAGATCAGCATTCAGTGAGAACTCACGGGACAGCTTATCACCAGCTCCTTTCTGAAGGGGAACATTTGTCCCCATTGTTGGGACCAATGCTGTACTGGTGGTTAAATATTTTAAATATCACAGCTTTGAAAAGTCTAAGGAGACTGAAGGCTAATGTCTAGGTCAAGACATTCTGCACCCCTGCCCTCCCTCATGAGCAGGGTGTGAAGAAAGGGGAACAAAAGGAATCTCCAGTCCACAAAAGCTTAAAAGTTCCCTCAGCACTGTAAAGCTTTGAATAAAACTTGACCTGCCAAGAAATCCAAAATGCGATTAATGAATTAACTATCAAATACAATCTAATGTAAATTTATTTATGTACAAGTCCTGGTTTTCCCATTTTGATTGTTGGAGATCTTTGAAATAGCAAATGACTAGGAGAGTGAAGGAGGTTGAAGAACGGGGATAAAAATGGGCCAAATTTGCAAAGTTGCTCCCGGAAGACACTGCCATCAGGATGTGTTAACACCCAGAGACTAGAAGACTAGTCGACACTCCCGACCCTAGCCCCAGGGCTCTCTCTCTCTTCTCTGACTTCCTGTGTCCTTACCACCTGGCCACATAGCTAGTCACAGACTGCTTCCTTTATGCATTCCACAATTAACACTCCTTCAACCTTTCTGGGTGCCAGATCCTCTGCTAGGTGACGGGGACACAAAATTGAACAAGACACACTTTCCAGGAGGAAATCAGCTCCTTATAGCCATGTCTTACAGTGCATAGACTCACCTCTTTGGCCAGGGCAGCTGCCCTGGGATCAGGACTTGTGGTGTAAACAAAATCATTCAGAATAGGGCTTAGTCAGAGATCCACCTGAACCAAGCCTAACTTGCCTTAGGAAGGCAGGGCTTTCATACCTGCATGATTTAACTCTATCCTTCTTCAGGTATCCTTCCATCATGTTCAACAAATCTTCATTCAAATAAAGTCAAGGGAGAAGTTTTATTACATAAGGAGTTCTGAGGACTCAAGGAGGGAAGTATATTTGGGCCTCAGAGTGGCCTGGAGAGGCATCACCTCCAAACTCTTATTCTCTCCTTATGTATATTTCTGTCTTACTCAGGTAACACATGAGATTTTGACAGTGCTTTCCTCTTCATATCTGTGTATTCCCATCTCTCTCTGAAGCCTCGTTTATTTTGCTGGCTTTTCTCACAGACCATCTCAATGGCACCATAATGATGGTGGTACTATTACTGCTACTGTGCTTAGTCTCTCAGTCGTGTCCAACTCTGTGAGACCCCATGGACTGTAGCCCGCCAGGTTCCTCTGTCCATAGGGATTTGCCAGGCAAGCATACTAGAGTGGGTTGCCATGCCCTCCTTCAGGGGATCTTCCCAACCCAGTGATCAAACCCACTTCTCCCACATTGCAGACAGATTCTTTACCATCTAAGCCACCAGGGAAGCCCACATTACTGCTACTACTAATATTTATAATAATAATAGCAAGCATCTTGCCAGGTGGCACAGTCATAAAGGATCTGCCTGCCAACACAAGAAATGAAGAGAGACACAGGTTCAATCCCTGGGTAAGGATGATGCCCAGGAGTAGGAAATGGCAACTCATTCCAGTAGTCTTTCCTGGAAAATTCCATGGACAGAAGAGCCTGGAGAGCTACAGTCTATAGCGTAGCAAGGATTTAGACATGACTGAGTGACTGCACACATGCGCGCACACACACACACAATAATATAAAGTAGGTGAATTGCTATTAGCACTGTTCTGTGCACATGATACATATTAACTCACTTAATACCACAATCTTATTATATTTATCATTTAATTTACTTTTCATTCATTCATTTATATTAGTCATTCATTATTTATTATTATATATAAATCACCTCTGGTTTTCAGCTGTGGAAATGGCAGCAGTGAGGCGGCATACTCAAGGTTGCATGGCTAGGGAGCAATGGAGCCCACATGTGAGCCCTGGCCAACGAGCCCCAGGAAGTTGTCCTCCCAGAAACTAAGCTAGACTGCCCATGACCATTCAGATCCAGCTAAAGAAATCCACTGTGTTCAAGTTGCAAATTTCTAAGAGAATAAATGGGGCAACTTGAGATTCAGCTGCAACCTTGATGCCCTCAGCCAGGGTCAGGGGCAGCAGGTTGGATGGTATGTAATGCTTTAGGGGAGGTGACCAGAAGATAGCCGTGTGAGCGATAGCAGCCTGAAGGGATAAACATTGTCTATGCAAACATTTTCATAAGAAAAAATCTTTCAAAACAGGAGTCTGTCAATATAACAGAAAAGGCCCAATGAGGTAAATTTGGGTAGTATGAGCTACAGACAGCCAGTAACTGGACACTAATTGTACATAAGCTTCTTTTTTTTTTTTAATTTTAATTGGAGGCTAGTTACTTTACAAAATTGTGGTGGTTTTTGCTATACATTCACATGAATCAGCCATGGATGTACATGTGTTCCCCATCCTGACACTCCCTCCCACTTTCCTCCCCATCCCATCTCTCAGGGTCATCCCAGTGCACCAGCCCTAAGTACCCTGTCTCACGCATCAAACCTGGACTGGCGATCTATTTCACAAATGATAATATATATGTTTCAATGCTATTCTCTCAAATCATCCCACCCTCGCCTTCTCCCACACAGTCCAACAGTCTGTTCTTTACATCTGTGTCTATTTTGCTGTCTCGCATATAGGGTCATCATTACCATCTTTCTAAATTCCATATATATGTGTTAATATACTGTGTTGGTGTTTTTCTTTCTGACTTACTTCACTCTGTATAATAGGCTCCAGTTTCACCCACCTCATTAGAACTGATTCAAATGCATTCTTTTTAATAGCTGAGTAATATTCCATTGTGTATATATACCACAGCTTTCTTATACATTCATCTGTTGACAGACATCTAGGTTGCTTCAGCATCCTGCCTATTGTAAACAGTGCTGCAATGAACATTGGGGTACACGTGTTTCTTTCAATTCTTGTTTCCTCAGTCTGTATGCCCAGCAGTGGGATTGCTGGGTCGTACGGCAGCTCTATTTCCAGTTTTTTAAGGAATCTCCACACTGTTTTCCATAGTGACTATACTAGTTTGCATTCCCACCAACAGTGTAAGAGGGTTCCTTTTTCTCTGCACCCTCTCCAGCATACATAAGCTTCTTTTAGGAGCATCACACGTAAGCCTCTTGAACTCTAACTCCAAAAGTCCTCTTCAGGTCAATGAAACAAAGAAAGCTAGGAGTGAAATGAGTGGGTCAAAAGAGAACAGAAAAGGTGTTTGAATGGATGGATTTTTCTAGCTCTGCCCCCTGCAGTCCCTCACACTGGCAGTGGTTGGGGACCTACCTTTGGGGCAGCAGTGAGGTGAACCAGCTTTGGCCTGGAGGCAGGAGCCTGTGGCTTTACCACTGACCCCACTGCAATTCAGCCTCTGCTTCTGAGCAAGTCACCACACATTCTAGCCTCAGTCAGAATGACCCACCACTGTGAAACTGGGATGTTAGAAAATATCTCCTCTTCTCTTCAGCTCTAAACATCTGCACCTTCTTCTAGAGCCCACACTTGGGTCCAGCACCTTCTTTGCTCAGGGGCCAATGGCTTCCAGAAGATACATTGGCATTCTGACTTCCTAATGCCCTGTCCTCCTTCTCCCTGACCCTGGGTTCTCTGGAGGACATGAAGCAATGACCACACACCTGGTGGAAACAGCTTTCTGGGGAGGCTATACATAGTTGGAAGAGACAGTTCTCTCTCTTCTCATTGAGTGTTTCCAGACACATTGAAAATGGCAAGCAGTTCCCCAAGCAGGTCTCACTTGGAATCTCACCACTGTCGTTGCCACTTTGTTTTCTGAGTGAGTGAAAGTGGCTCAGTCATGTCCGACTCTTTGCTACCCCGTGGACTGTAGCCCACCTCGCTCCTCTGTCCAGGGGATTCTCTAGGCAAGAATAATGGAGTGGGTCGCCATTTCCTTTTCCAGAAAGGAACTTTGTTTTCTAGCAGCCCCTTGTAGTCTTAGCCTCAAAATCTGCTTCTTGAGAAAGCTTTTCCCTTTCATAAGTCTGACCTTACGATTCATCTGGCTCCTGTTTTAAAACCAATTATTACGTATCGTCTTTTGAATTTCACCCCTGACACCACTTTGCCCTGACTTAATTCTATGGCTGGCTTTTATTCAAAACTTTCATTTTGAGGAAGGTGTAAGAACTGCAAATGGCCTTCTTCTGGAAGCCCTGAGTAAAACGGCAGCTCTAGTGATCAAAAATACAGCACTGGCATTTGATGCGTGCTGTTAAGCAAAATGTGTGCTTTCAAGGGACATGGGTAAAAGGAAGCCCCAAACAAAGATCTAAGTGATGAGGAGGGTGGAGTGGGGGGTTCTGGGTTATGACTTCTGCATATTAGGCTGGATCTACCCCTAAGCTTTGACCCAGTATCAACAAGTGTCCGTTAGCCCTCTCTATATGGTAGCCCTGCCTCCACCACTGTCTCTTTCAGAACCTGCTGCTACTTATGTGTTCCCTCTGGATGTCCACTGACTGCACCCTGGTCTTCAACCTCGATACACAATTATCCAACAAACCTATTCAAGGTTGGCTCAAAAATGTCTCCGACATCCACTCTCCTCCCTACATTCTGGTGCATACTGATCTAATGCAGATCTGCCTCCTTCCTCACCTAGTCTATCAGAAGTTAAAGCTTCCAAATCTGTTTCCTCTGCTCCAGTTTTCTGTCTTCAGTTCATTCTTCACAATGCATCCATGTTTTCCAAAAATAAAGGGCTGATCATGCCACTTGGCTTCCAAACCTCTACTAGTTCTGCAGCATGTAAAGAATAATTCAAACTTTTTGGAGACATGTCCTGGTACCTCTGCAATCCTGACCCCAGCCCACCATTTCAGCCCCTTCTGTTTTCTCACTATATAGCACATTGTAGGATCCACCTAGGCTTTGACTCTCCCAGCACATATTAGACAATTTCCTGTCTCTGTCCTTGCCTTGGTGTTCCCTCTCCTGAGAAGGCCATTTCCATGTCCAGCCTCATCAAACCCTGTCTAAATCCCACCGGTTCTTCAGGCACATCTTCTGGACCACCCTCTGTTTGCCCCCTCAAGTACAGTTCATTGCTCTCCCCTCTGAGATCTCCTCGGAGGTGCTTCTCAAAGCTGGAGCACTTTAAAAAATGTTAACTTCCTGTCATAATTAACTAAAAACCCTGGCAATGAAGCGCTGGACATCAGTATTTTTTAAGAGCCCCTCAGGTTATTTTCATAGTGCTGCTCAAGTATTTGGTTTATATCTCTTTTATTTTTAATTAGTGTTAGGTAGCTCAACGGCAAAGAATCTGCCTGCCAATGCAAGAGATGTGGGTTCAGTCCCTGGGTCAGGAAAAATCCCCTAGAGAAGGAATGGCAACCCACTCCAGTATTCTTTCCTAGGAAATCTCATGGGCAGATGAGCCTGGCAGGCTACAGTCTATGAGGTTGCAAAGGCTTGGAGATGACTTAATAACTAAACAATAACAACAAAAGTTATTTACTTATCTAGCAATTGTACAACCATTGTGCTCCATGGGGGACTACTACAATGAGTCAAGTCCAGTATAAAACGTAATACTAACATAGAATTTGTATTATGTATTTTATCATTTTATAATGTACTGGGCTTCCCAGGTGGCCCTAGTGGTAAAGAATCCACTTGTCAATGCAGGAGATACAAGAGACACAGGTTCGATTCCTGGGTTGGGAAGATTCCCTTTGGAGGAGGAAATGGCAACCCACTCCATATTCTTGCCTGGAGAATCCCAGGGACAGAGGAGTCTGGTGGGTCACAGTCCATAGGGTCACAGAGTCAGACATGACTGAGCACACACCCACACACACACACAAGATATATAATAAAATGGTATCTTACAGTCTAGCCATTTGTGCACATGTCTTTCTAAGGCTATTCTTTGAAAATGACTACTTCTCATTTATCTTTCTTTTAGTAATATAACACATGACTAATATACAGTAAATAGATGATTTAATTAATATATTTATTAATGTGCTAACTTTTAGAGTAATGTGTTGGAATCACATTTTTACTTCAGACTCCTCTGGCCTGAAAGACGAAGTTGTCCTTGCATTGCTGACTCTGAACAGTATCTCCTGCCCTCTTCTGAGGGACAAAGATCGGTGAGTCCCAACACTGGCCTGTGCCACAGTCTGGACAGAGGAGAGCCTGCTGACCTCTGAATCAAGGCTGCACAGGCCCATGATGAGCTTGCTGACAAAGATGTAGACATAAGCTAATCCCTCCTCTTTCTTTAAAGAAGTACAAACAATTCAGCAAGCTAAGAGGTTTTCATTTTCCAAACACTAGCTCAGCACCGTCCCACTCCAGAGAGGGGCAGGATGCAGTCCCTTTCACGGGCAGACAAGGAAAAGGAGACTCAGATTCAGGGGTTCTGTGAGAAGTCAGGGTATCTGCTGACCCAAGGCTATGGCTCTGTGCCAGAGAGAAAGGATGACTCCATGGAGCCTTTGGGGAAGTTTTACCTCATACCAGACAGAGACACTGGATGAACTGAATGCTTCACACTCCACCCACAACAATGAGGGTTTCAACTTTCAAAAGGAGTCAGCATCCCTCTGAAGAAGTTCAGAGGAGTGAATCATTTTTCTCATGTTCCAGATTCCTGATTTAAAGCCATTCCCTCTTTAAGAAACTCAAGGACCCACAAACTTTTTCCAAATGGCAGGCAATCATGGCAACATGATTGTCATGCTTCTGATAAAGGTAAATATTTAGAACAGTCACCCAAGTCTCACTGAGGTGAGAAATTAATACAAATTACAATTGTAAAGTGTCTACATTTTACATCATGTATCTTCCCTTCCCCTTCGTTATAAATAAACCTTTGCAAGGGAGACATTATTTTCATTTTGTTAAGTTTGTCCACTTCCTTTTGCTTTCACATCATTGAAACTCCCAGCCGAAAGATGAAATAAGGAAAATCAACCTAAAAGCTGAACCTATTGATTCTAACTTCCTTTCAATTTTCCCCTTAAAATGCTTTGGATGAATAATATTTCACTTCTCAGAGAAGAGCAAATTGATGTCCTGGGCTTGCCATAATGCAAATGAACATTAAAAGTATCAGAGAATCCACCTTTTCATAATGATTAGTTTAAGTGGGGGAGGGGATCAATGCTCAGTAAAATCTTGACACACACAAAGTGCGTGTTATGCTCTTGCCTGTTTCCTACTCTGAGGCCACCTGGAATATTCTCAGTCATAGCCTTAGCAATCAGGAGGCCCCATGCTGTGTGCCCAGGCACATAGCTGTCTCCCCAGGGGAACAGGGCTCCTGTTGGAGACCTGTATCTCCCCTCCTCACCAACAGAATGCTTGAGTCTTAGGTTCAGAGCCATTCTCTTCACTGATACATTAATCTCATTAATCTCATCAATACAAGAAATTAGCATTGTAACAGAGGTCTTCTGGAAATACCTTTACCCCAAATATAATAGAACTGCAATCATGATGAGATGCCAAGGCATAGAAGAGATGTTTGGGGATAATAGACTCTCTGGGTGTCTTCCAGAGCACCGCAGAAAGCTTGTTGCCTCCTTCATATCCCCTCAGTGCCCGCCCTATTTGAAAGACTGTTTCTTTACACAGACTCTCTCAAAGGAAGTTGTCACTTCAGGCTGCACAAACCAAAACTCTTCCAAAATCAGGTGCTTGGGGGGAAAAAAATTGAAGTACTTTTAATAATTTAAGTGGCTCTTCTCTGCACATGCCCAGAACCCAAATCCCGTTTCTAACTGAAGTGCTTATATAAAAATTTGACAGCTCTTATAATTTTAAATTGCTCTACACTGAGTATGCCTAGAACCTTGATCACTTCCAAATTCAAGGGCTTATAAAAATTTGAAGCACTCCAATAATTTTAAATTGCAATGCACAGTGTAGAGTGATTTAAAATTATTGGACTGCTTCAATTTTTTTAAAAGGTCTTCAATTTGGAAGTGAGTCAAGCAGCATTCTAATACGATGGTTTAAGACATAGTGTGCTAATCTAAAACTTAACACCTAAAAATAATGAAAATTAAACCACATGAGCTTTCTTTTTTTCTTTTTTTTTTTTTAAAATAGAGAAAGGCTGCTTAAAGTGCACATAAAAAGTAGAAGGTTCAAAAGAGAGCAGACATATATACACCTATGGCTGATTCATGTTGATATATGGCAGAAACCAACACAATATTGTAAAGCAATTATCCTCCAATTGAAATGAAAATTTTTTCTTTCTTTTTTTTTTTTTAGAGTAGAGAAATGTCTAGAAAAGAAAGTGAGAGCTCAGGCCATAGAGGAGAAAAGGTGAGAGAGGAAAGCAAATGCAGGAGGGCTGGGCAGAAATGGTACTCACATCAGAGGTCTTGTCCAGGCCCAGAGGTTTCAGATGTGCAACAGAAAAAAATAATAGCAAGTGGGAAGAGCCAGGAATGAGCAAACAAAAACTTGACTATGACTTGGAGAATTGCATGCTGCACACTTTTCAATATCTAGGACGACAGCAGGACAGCAGCTCCCTCTAAAAAGTTCTTGTTTCGTTGTCGTGGCGCTGCTATTGTCTGTCTGATGAAACTCTCAAACAGAATTCATGTCTGTGCTTCTTTTGTGGTTTTCTCTCATAATTTTGGTTGATTTCAGGGGGCTTGCTAACAATCCAAATATCCCCTATCACAGTCACTACAAGTAAAGAGCACATTTCTACATGAATTTCCCATGGAGGTCTGTACCTCTATTGCTCAGAATAGCTGCCAAGGTGGGGGAGGGGGGGAGGGTTATTTCCAAAATATCAATGTTCTTTTCTCTTAATCTTCTTTTCTTCTTGCCTAATTTCTAATTTCCTTTCGATCTTTCTTTCCTCTCCATCATTATCTCTTTCTTTAACTACAAAAAACTCCACAAATATAAAGATCACAGTGACTTGAACTCAATGGTCCTTTCTATCTAACCCAAAGGGCAAAACCAAAGGTCATGGAAAACAACTGCAGCTATGGGGTCAAGACCCTGAATAATGTCCCCTTGATAAATAGCATCTGTCTCAAAGTTTCCCTCACCATTTACCACAATGCAACCTGTGCCTTTGAATACCATCTAAACATGCTTTATTTCATTTATTTTCTGTGAGCTGTTTTGCTCTACTGACTAGATAATATGTGTCTTAAAATATTGTGTAAATACATATTTAGATGATAGCTGGTAATATTTCCCAGGGACCCACTGCGATCAGGGCTCAAAGTGAAATAAAGTTTACCGAAGCTGAATTTGGGCACCTTTCTTGCCATAAGGGACTAAGGGAGTGATACTGTCTCCTGAATGGGGAGAAAAAAAAAAAAAAACCAGCACAACATAGTAGGAAAAGGTGGGGGAAGCCACATTAAAACAAACAAACAAAAAATGTCATTCATCTGGAAAAGTGAGGTTTTTAGGGGGAGGACAAGAGGGAATGCTGACCCTGGCAAAATTAGATGTAGGAAACATTTTAAGAAATCAAAATTTGGAAGGAAGTTAATGAAGGAAAGAAGGAATAAAGAGCATGTTGCTGCTGCTGCTGCTAAGTCGCTTCAGTCGTGTCTGACTCTGTGCGAGCCCCTTTGGATGGAAATAACTCTATATAATTTTTACAAAGCTAAGTGAGGTTCCCCTATGCCCTGGACACAGAGTAAATACGTGAAGAGCACACTGACCTGGGCCAGTGCCTGTTAAGACGGCTTGAAACATGCCAGGGGTATTGACTCTACTGGCTTCTTCATGAGTCTACATAAGACTTACTATAGATAAACCTGGACCCTGAGGTTAAACTGTAATTTCTTATAATTTCCAATTATTCCCAATTTGGGTGATAACTTTTATGATCTCTTATAATAATGGATGAATAAGTTCATAAAAGCCTATTGGCAGCAAAGTATATTAAGCAGTAAAATTTCAAAACAGCCCAGATTAAAACTAACTGTTGACATCATGGGTAATAGGGAGCCTTTAAAATAGGCTGGAAGGTGGCACTGAATGTTAAGAAGGGACTAAACACAGAGGGAGAAGCTTCAAGCCAGACTTTACGAGACAGCAAAAGAGACACTGATGTATAGAACAGTCTTATGGACTCTGTGGGAGAGGGAGAGGTGGGAAGATGTGGGAGAATGGCAATGAAACATGTAAAATATCATGTAGGAAACGAGTTGCCAGTCCAGGTTCGATGCATGATGCTAGTTGCTTGGGGCTGGTGCACTGGGACGGCCCAGGGTTCGGGATGGGGAACACATGTATACCTGTGGCGGATTCATTTTGATATTTGGCAAAACTAATACAATTATGTAAAGTTTAAAAATAAAATAAAATTGGAAGACAATAATGATAAAAAAAAAAAAAAAAAAAAGAAATTTGAATAAATAATAAACAACCTGAGCCAGTGTCTAGACCTTGACTAGTATTCTAACTAGATTATTTGGGGATGGGCAGGTTTGGGGTGGGCAGTCAAAGGCAGGGTAGTTCCAACAGAAGTGTCAAGTTTTTAGAGATGAGGAGTTCACTAATGGGGTGTTGGAATAAATTATAGTCCTGATGGCAAAACATATCAGGAAATGATTAAGAATACTTTGCTAAGGAGCAAACAGATTTTTAGGTCACGTGTCTGTAGAGATGTCACCATTTAATAAAATGACAAAATCTATCACATAGGCATGAACACAGAACAATATAAAGAGGTTAACAGAAATTGATGGCATCCGAGGTTTAATTTTACACTGAATCGGAGTCTTTGGCGATTGAAATAGACAAAGATGTATAGGGTTATCTTGTTGAAGAGGCTGCGCTAATTACTGGCACTTGTCATTTCTACATAGCTTTATTTAAGTCAAGAAGGCTAACTAGCTTCTTTCTCCCTAGTGTGCATTGTTTGCTCAGGAGCTTTTGCTGAGGAAGCCTTTTTTTTTTTTTTTTTCATAACTGCACCTCATTATTAACAGGTTCATAAATAAATGAGTCCTAATATTTTTCTCCGTTAGCATTTATGATAGGGACATTTGGTCTACAAAAGATTACACTTGTCTTTAATAAAAATAGGCACTTACACATGAAACCTATTAGGCCCTTGTTACGCTGGAGAAGAAGCATAGGGGAGGAACGAGAGTTTAAATACAAAACAATAATAATAACCTGGTGTGCTGGCAGCATTGTAAATAGAGAATGTTTAATGGAGTTTCATGACTTTCCCTCACTACTAAACTCTTCAAACTTCTCTTCTAATTTCCAGCTCTCTGAGATGTGAAGGCAAAGTCAAGAATTATTAAGTGCGTATTTTGCAATGACCAACACGGTACTAAGTACTGCAAAGGACATAAAATTATAAAGCATGATGACCATCCTTAAGGAAATACCAGTCTAGTGCAAGACCTGAAAAAAGAATTCAAGGAGATCTTGATCTATGCAGAGCCACTGGTGTAAGGCTCTCAACATTGTATGGTTCAGAGTTGGTAAAACTTGTCTTGAGCTAGGTCAATTTAAAGTAGTTTTTTTAGAGCTGAGGTTGGTGGAGATGTCAAAAGCTGCTTTGGGTGGGTATACGTGCTCAGTTGTGTACAACTCTTTACAACCCTATGGACTGTGCCTACCAGGCTCCTCCATCTATGGGATTTTCCAGGTAAGAATATTGGAGTGGGTTGACATTTCCTCCTCCAGGGGATCTTCCTGACCCAGGGATCGAACCCATGTCTTCTGTGTCTTCTGCATTGCAAGCAGATTCTTTACCACTAAGCCACAAGGAAGCTGTTTTGAGAGTTTAGATCAGTATGAGAAAGGGAAAATATTCCAGGTTGGGAAATCCACATGGAAAAAGACAGAGGCAAAACAAGAGAGAAGCTCATAGGGGCAAATGAAGGGAAAAGTCTAGTGAAGATATTTTTAAGGAATTTCCCATTGCTGTGGGAAATAATATTGAATATGTGCCTTAAAAGCCATGATAGGTAGCTGGAACTCGACTCAATAATATGGAATCTCTCTGGCTCATAATGATACGAATGCCATAATAGGCAGAACATTCAATGAAACCATAGTCACGCAAAGAGGCAGCTCAGACAGTAAATACCACCATCCAGTCATAAGGGGACCAGATGGTGGTGACTATAGTAAAGAGAAAGGCTTAGAACCTGAGAGAGATTTCAAAAGGAATCTCAACAAGACTTGATGGCCCTTGGAAAGAGTAGAAAAGAAAGGCATCCATGAGGATGAAAAGGGTGGGAGAGAAGACTGGAACTGCAAGTCAAATGCTAGGAGAAGGAAACAAAGAAAAGAAAACCAGATTTGGCTGTAGGCATGTTAAATTAGAGATAATGACAACACAGTATAACCTAACCTGGACAAAATACAGGTTGATGGGATAGATCAGACTGCAGGTGACAGTGGAAGTTATAAGCATGCCTGAACTTAGGAAAAGTATAAATACACAGAAGTGGACAGCCCGGGACAAAGTCTTGATCAATACCCATAGTTGTCCAGCAGAAGTCCAACTATGAACGATCCCTCAGCCACAGGTCAGGCTGTCCTAGAAGCAGATTCCACAGAGCCTCACAGGCACTGCTGAAACAAAGATAGGAAGAAAAGTCACAACTGAGCAGGAAAGCTAGAGTCCGAAAGAACCCAGATGAGGTCCCACAAGTCGCCAGCAGCAGTGGACTCTGATGTGGAACCAGAGGTTAGAGGGCCAAGAGGCAGATAGACACAAGTCAGTGACTGGCAAAGGAGGGCGTGGTCTTGGGCCCTAGTCTAAGGACCTTTTAGGTAGACGCTCACAGCTTTCTTTGTTGAGCCCCTCTGGGTACAGGATGAGATTTGAATCAGAAGTACAGGGGCTTAAAGGGACAAGGACAGGAGAGACAAAGAAACCCGGGACTGAGGTGGGACATTTGGAGCACCTCAACATCCTGCAACCATTCTTTCTACAAAGGCCATCATTACTTTTTTTTCTGTGTCACTCCCATTAGTTACAAAAATCTATGGTTCCAAACATTTCCATGGGTTTGTTCAGTTCAGTTCAGTCGCTCAGTGGTGTCCGACTCTTTGAGTGTAACTCTTAACACTAAGCAGAACAACACACCTCAAAACCAGTGTATGGCATTCATTATAAAATGCCAAGCTGTCTAAGGGTGTAAACACTCCTCACATTTCACTAAAGTATTAACACCTATTAACTGATTCCATATACCTTAAATAAGTCCTTTATTAGGGTGAAAAAACCCTGGATGTCCCTCTGTCTAGCTGGTAAAATCTAGCCCTTCAAAAAGTAACAGACAAACTATGAGCTGTATTCTATCAGGAATTTCCCTGAATGGGGAAAAACATAAGATATATTCACAAATATACCTATTTTCCTGGCAATCCTCAAATTTCCAGCAGGTTTCTGAAAAGATATATATGTTTTTAAAGGTGCCCCTCCTTCTTGAGGACATCCATTTTGCACTTGTATCCCCCACATTTGCACTTGAAAAAAATCCATCACTGTGTATACAAATGCCAAATTGCAATGCAAATAGGCATTTGTGTGCCCAATTACCCATTTTGTGTGTTTGCAAAACGGATGTGCCGGCAAATTCTGCAGGTGTGAGTTGGTAGCCTGCTGGAAACTCGGCTCCCACTGAGTCAGCACCAAATAAGGTGCTGTCTCCTGACAAGGCGGCTGAGGGGACAAAGTCCATCTCAGGGACAGCCGTCAGCATGGTACCAGATGTAGACAGCAGACAGTTCATGCAGAGAAGAGGATAAAAACAGATGGATCTGAAAAGTAAAAGAGCTTCCAACACAGAGTTGATGACTGGTGGTATCCTGGAAGTAGTAAGGGTTTGCTTTTGCATGACCCTAAATCCCTCCAGTGCACACGTTTTTATTTGGAGAATGTGTTCTTTTTCTATTTGATTTTACTGTGCTAAGAACACTTTACATGAGATCTATCTTCTTAACAAATCTTAAGTGTACAATACTTAATTGTTAAGTATAGGTATAATGTTGTACAGCGGATCTCTAAAGCTTATCTTCCTTAACTGGAACTTTCTTTGTGGAATGGCAACTCCCCATTTCCCCCTTTCCCCAGCCCCTGGCACCATTGTTCCTCTCTTTGATTTTATGACTCTGACAATTTTAGATGACTTATATAGTGGAATCATGCAGTATTTGTCCTTCTGTGGTTGTTTTACTTCAGTTAGTAAAATGTCCTCAAGACTCATCCTTATTGTCAAATATTGCAGCATCTCCTTCTTTTTCGAGGCTGACCAATATTCCACTGTCGGTATACACCCCATTTTCTTTATCTATTCAACCATAAATGAATGTTTAGTTTTTTTCCACATATTGACTATTGTGATTGGTGCTTCAGTGAACATGGGAACACTAATATCTCTTTGAGATCCTGATTTCAATTCTTTTGGATAAATACCCAGAGAAGGGATTGCTGGGTTTCTATTTTTTAATTTTTTGAGGAAACTCCATGCTGTTTTTCATAGCAGTTTTGCCATTTTGCATTCCCACTAACAGTGTTCTGAAAGTATGAAAGTGTTAATTGGTCAGTCATGTCCAACTCTGTGACCCCATGGACTGTAGCCTGCCAGGCTCCTCTGTTTATGGAATTCTCCTGCAAGAACACTGGAGTAGGTAGCCATTCCCTTGTCCAGAGGATCTTCCTAACACCAGGATCAAATCTGGGTATCCTGCATTGCAGTCAGATTCTTTACCACCTGAGCCACCAGGAAAGCCCCAACAGAATCCTGGGAAACCTAATTCTTAAAAGGAAATCCAATTCTTAAAATTTTATATCTTTTTGAAGTACGATTCTAAGACAGACATCCCACCCATTGCTCAGAATATACTGATGAATCCCAAAGTTTGACCTGGTTGATCTGCAAGCACATTGCCAGCAGCACTAGGACCTCCACCTTTTCTCTGTCAGAATTCTTAGGAACTTGGAAGAGCCAACAACTCTCTTGACTTACTCAAGAATTCTCCTTCAACCCTACCACCACTTAGGTAAACCACCACCATTTCCTCCCAACATCCGTGATAATCACAACAAAAATTCTGGTCCAGATAGTAATGGGTCAGTTATAAGGATGGCAAAAATTGCAAAGATGGATGATCTTTAATTTGCTTCTGTGTTTGGTTTTTGCTTCTGATATAAGTCAAGCTTAAAAATGGGAGCATCCAAGCCTTCACTATTTTCTTCACAATTCTATCATCTGGTCCACAAATTCTTCACTTGATGCTTATAACATGATGACTGGTCAAAATTAAAATTAGATAAATTTCTGTTTTCTTTGGGTGTCTGACTATATGAAGTAATTTAAAAACTATTGTTGTCATCATATAAATTTCATTTTTAATCTTCCTTTTTGTATCTAACTCTAGTTCTTAAAAAAATTCAGAGCAAAATATAGGCAACTAGCTTAATCATAAAAGTACCACTTCCTTTAGGATGTCAGTAATTCTCAAAATTGCCTTAGATATTTGCTAGATATCAGAAATGGGTAATATAGTATTTTAAGTGGCAGAAATGCATTAGTACTATGTAAGTACATGATCCTTAATGTACTAATCTCGGCAATATGTGTAATGAGGACTTTCAGTAACACTTATTTTAAGTGTCCTCTGAGAAATGCTAATTTACAATGAAACACCTATGGAAGTACATGTGACATCTACATGAATACCAAATGAATTCATTTTGATCAATGCTATTACAATGAATATAAAATGAATTCACAATGATAGGACATTTAAAGTATTACCAAATTTTCTTTTAATATTACATGTGCTATGGAGATTAGAATATATTAAGAATCAGAATCAGATTGAATATATATATGTACATATATACATACACATTTTTACACACAAACACACATACACATACCAAAAAAATATATCCCTACTTATCACTTAATTAGCAAGTACCCTTTTGAAAAGAAACATTTTATTCACACATACACAGAGAATCTTAAATGCAGAAAATGCTTATGTTACATTCACAAAATTGCATCCTAGATATTAATAAACACAAGATTTGCATTATGAGAGCAAGCAAACAAACAGGCTCTGTGGATTTTAGATCTGACAAAAGATGTTTCCAAACCTACATCTTGAATTTTCCTGACTCCTTCAGGATGGCAAGGGTTGGTAAGTTGATTCACACAGCCTGTTAAAACTCGCAGGTAGTTTTTGTGGCTAGTCAAGGACAATCAGTGATGGGTGGACAGATGTATGTATGGATAAATGAACAGGAGGATGGTGAATAGTATGATATTTAAATACAATCTCTGGGAGAGATTAAAGCTTCTCTCAGAGTTTTTAAGAAGTCAGAATTTGTAGGGAAAGTGTGTACTGTCTGTTTTTGTCAATAGGCTATTTCTTTTCATTCATAAACTAAGATTCACTCAACCTTGACTTAGGCCGACTCACTGTAAGATATGCAACCACATATCAACCAACAAGAACTAAACTTGGAGGACTGAGTCTCTGATCCTACTTAGACTTTAACTGAGCTAACATGAGCAGGTCAACATTTTTCTCCCAGATAAAACCAATGAGAGTCCACACTGTCTACATGCCATCTCAGATCCTGCTGCTGCTGCTGCTGCTGCTAAGTCACTTCAGTCGTTCCGACTCTGTGCAACCCCATAGAAATCAGCCCACCAGGCTCCCCTGTCCCTGGGATTCTCCAGGCAAGAACACTGGAGTGGGTAGCCATTGCCTTCTCTGACTTCAGATCCTAGGAGATCTCAAATACACACATGAAATTTCTGAACTACATACCTAAACCACACTTCACTCAAATAATAATCAATTGGTTATCACTTCCTACCTTCTTACCGTAACGCGCATGCCTTTTCTCCTCTTTTTCCTCACTGCCACAACCCTGGGTCAGAATTTCATCATCCTTTGCCTGGGTACTTCCAATACCTCATACATACTTCATCAATCTCCTGATTCCTTGTTTCCAGTCAGTCTTACACACTGCCAACCAGGTTAACCTTCTAACAAGCATATTGGATCTGTTCAAAATTTCTCTAAATTCCACCCCTACAGAACTGAAATAGAATGGCTCTGGGGTCATATAGGGCTCAGCCAACCTGTTCAGCTGTGTCTCCCTCCACTGTCTCCCATGCTCCAGCTTTATGCTTCAGCACTGTTGAACTGGTGTCTTTCTGCATGGTTCCTTCTGCCTTATATGTCCTCCCCTCACCTGCCTGCTTGAAACACACCCTCTCTTTTTCTGAATTTTGGCTCAAAAGCTTCTTCTACAAGGCCTTTCTGATCCCCTTGCTGCCATCTGAGTCCTATAGACTCCAACATGGCATTTTTCACACAGAATTATAATCTTCTATTAAAATGTCCACAGAGCAACTAGACTATAAAATCTTGAGCCAAGAATAGTATTTATCTTTGTCTCCCACGCCATTGCCCAGCATCTAATGTATGATGCTCATTCAATGGATGTTGAATAAACAGACTTGTCTTTGAAAGATTCTATTTTTCTGTTCTTCAAGTAGACATCCAGAAATGTGTGCTCACAAATTGCTCAGTAAGCACCATTCTTATATTAATTGAGTCAGTGAGCACATTCAAAATGTGCATGGACAAACTTGAACGTGAAAGTCCAAGACACCCTCTAATGCCCTTAAACATCTTAGGAAATCAAATTACTGTGACATCAACCTGAAATTACCATTGTTAAGCTTTGTTCATCACTTGCTATGTGTCAGGCATGGTACTAACTGCTTATGTATATTACTTCATGAAAATTTCACATCACTATTACTATTACCATTTTATAGATAGAGAAACCAGGGTTTAGAGAAGTTAGGTGACTTGATCAAGGCCACAGGCTAAGGAATAGAGAACAAGGATCCAAGCATAAGTTTGGTTGGCTCAATTCCTACGCTTGTAGCCTGACAACATTACCTTTCCTAGTTGTGCGAGAGGCATCAAGACTTTCTGGAGTAGAGAACTTAATATCCCTTCAGAGTCTTATAAATAAGTCTAAAAGTCAAAATGAGCTAGGTCACTCTACTGTTATCTGCTCGACATTCAATAAATGGAAGTTCCTTTTGCCTTAGAAATTTTGGATTAAAATCCTCTCACACAGGAGTTGACATCTTAATAACTGGGAGATAAAGTGTGATGTTTTCATCCATTTTTTTGGATTTGATTTTCATTTCTTGGCAAACATCGCTGTCCAATTTTTAAAAACTCATTTTCAGATGATTTCTAACATTCTTTTACTATTTCATTTTTTTTTATTATTCTGGAGGGCAAACAGGTACCAGTTTTACTTTCTGCTCTGATGAAAAGAGAATCATAAATCTGAACTTGGCTTCTGGTCTTTACTTGATTGTTGTTATTGGAATTTTTGTCTTGGTTTGGCCTGGGAAGTATCCTATGTGGTTCTTGAAATGAACTGCCCACTTTGAGTTTGAACACTTCTTTAGAAAAGAAAAACTATAATGTTTGTTTCTGGAATGAACTTAGCCTCCAGTCGAGGTCAAAGGGGGTCATTGGGGAGGGGCTTTCTGCCAAAACTTCAGGGACACCTCTCTAATCCAACACATACTGTTGAAACCCTAAGTTTACTTCTGTCTGTGAGCTTGTAAGGGTCCTTTCCTTGTCTGGTGTCAACTGACTCTAATTGCAATTACTGGAGAAGCAGAGACATGTTCTTAAATTCTTCAAGACAAAAGCAGTGGTGTCTGTAAGGTCTGGGACAGTTTAGCCAATCAAGATCTCTAGCTTCTCCCCACCATCAGAAGCTCAATGCTTCACCAATGCAGTAGGTTCCAAAATCTAAGAGTAAAATGAGATTCCACAAAGCCATCTGTGTTTGGAGATGTTTCTAAGCAGAAAGCTATGTAATAACTCAGTAATAAATGGCCAGAAAAAATGTATATCCTCCAAAGAAGAAACTATATTAATAAGTTTGGATTGGGTCTTTTGTGGGTACTGGAATAAGGTATCTGAGCAACAGATTTCAGGTCCTGATTCTTTTTCTCCACTTTCAAACTGCTAGGAAACCCCCAACTCAAATATTACCTGCACTGAGATGTCATCCTCTAATCCTACTTCTTAAATACATAATGCTTGTCTCCTATTTCCCACGATGATTCATTCAGATACCCACCATCCTATCACCTACAACATGGTACAACTGGGTACTCCCATAAGTCTGAAGCCCCTGAAGGTAGAGAAGGCCCTGTGTCCTACTTGTGACCATGTTCCTAGTGCCTGGCACATAGCCTACTTTCTTCTATAAAGGGCCAAATATTAAACATTTTAGGTTTCATGGACAGTATGGTTTCTCTGTATCCAGGCAGCTGTTGTGACAGAGCAAAAGCACCTAGAGACATGAAAATGAAGGAACCTGGTTGTGCTCCAAAACTTTATTTACAAAAACAGGTGGTAGGCCAGATTTGACCAGCCAACCATAGTTTGCCATCTTCTGACAGAGTGTCTGATGAAGAATGTAAAGAGAGAGAAGAGAGACAGGGAGGGAATAAGAAAGGAAGTGGTAGAGGGGGGAGAGAAGAGGTGGAGAGGGAATAAGCCCAGAAATAAAGTAAGAATGAGACAAAATTTGATATGTTTCCCAGATGATAAAAAGCTATTCCTAGTGAATATCTCTTCAGCAAAGCATTTAGACCATGAGAAACAATTCGAATTAGAATCCTCCTATTATTCTTCACATTGTATTCTCTACATGTAAATCTTCCCCACAGTTTCTCTCTTTTGGCAAGTCATTATTTCCCATTTATTAAGACAAAGTACAGTTGAAAGTCTCTGTGGCTGGCTTATAACTACAGTCTGCCTACAGGTGTCATATTTTATGCACTGAAAAGAGTATTGTTTTGCACTTTCTATGCAGGAACTACAAATGCCTGGAAACAAATGACTTTTGACTGCTGATCAGAACCACACTTTAATCAGTTACTGTTCTATGATCAATAATTAATCATGCTATTCTGTCTAGGTAATAAATAATGGGGAAATATCAATGAATATATAGTTGGCCAGATTCTCCCCAGGGCAAAACAGAAAAGGATCAGCATGCAAATCTGCCCAGATTACTCTGTGGATCTCAATACAGGGATTTGGGGGCCATTCCAGGAGAGTTGGGGCTAGTAGTAGAAGAAGGAAACCTGTCACCATCAGCACCTCCCCCCCAGGCCCCTCCGGACTAATAATGGATCAAATGTATTATGCTAAGATAATGGACAAAGGTGTCTGCAACAGCAAGGGTGCCATGGGATGGGCCAGTGTTTCACGGGTACTGTGATGGGGCTCCTCCCTTGGAGCCAGAGACAGTGGGTGGCAGCAGGAGTAGATATGTACCACACTTTGTAATGTAAAACCGACACGTCAGAAATTGTGTGCCGACTGCAAATTCATACATTGGATCCTGTATGAGTACTCAGTGACTTGCTATCTAAAAGTTTTATGATGGAATATTTTATGAAGAGAATAAAGGTACTGATTTTCTGTTGGTGTGTAACAATTTACCCCAAATTTCATGACCTAAAATAGGACACGTTAATTATCTCATGATTTCTTTAGGTTAAGTGTCTTGCCACCGCTTAGCCAGGCTCTCTACTTAGGGGCTCACAGGATGCAATCCCAGTGTTGGACAGGGCTGTTCTTTTCTGGAGCTCAGGGTCCTCTTCCAGGCTCAAGTGGCAATTGGCAGAATTCAGTTCCTTGTGGTTGTATGACTGAGAGTCCTGGCCTCTATGGGCTGTCACCATAAGAACTGTGCCCCAACTGATCTTTTCAGCCAACTTCCAAGTATAGGGAGTGAGGGCACACACATGGGAGGGAGATCCAGGGTGAACTGCGAGCAGAGTCCGCGTAGCTAGTGTTCTTCAGTGCTATTAGACATATAAGAAGATCTTGCCTTTTTTTCTAGTACCTTGAGAGTTTCCCGAGCAAAAGGTCCAGGCAAAGGTTTCCATTATAGACTGCCAAGCTACCGCCATGCTAGATGTCTAGATCCATGGCTTTTCTTATACTAATATAGACAGAACCGTCCTGCATTTAGATGACAATATTTTTGATATAAAAATTATGATAGTTTTCATGAGATAATCTCAGTTGTCTTCATTCTAACTAGCTTAACAGTTAGAATGTCATCGTTTGTACTGTGGTATTAGCAAATTGCCTAATCTAGTAACCTGCTTTGGGTCGGGTGTTTTCTTTTTATTAACTTATTTCCCCCAAGACTTCAGCCTTCCTACATTATAAGGACATGGAGCCAAACTCATAAGCAGCCTTCCTAATAAAGCATGACACCTGCCAATGCCTCAGTCTGCCTCTCTTGGCCTCATAGCAACCTTGCCAGAATGGCCCCTGTTGGCCTGCCGGAGTATCTGGGCCTCCAAGCAGTGGTGTCATTGCCACCCTTCACAGCTCTGAAGGATGGGAAGGGCACCAGATTCACTGAACAAAGATGATGAAGAAAAACTCCTATACCTATCCAAGTGACTCCCTAGCCATCTGGGAACAAATTCATAACGGAAACCAGTGCTTTAAGTACTAGATAATCATCTATCCGCTTTTTTACCCTTCCATCTATGTGTTCCCCATCTTCTTCACTGTCAATCACTTACAGGGCTCACTCCTAGGATCTGCAAATAGACATCTGAACCCTCTTTAAAACTGCAGCACTGGGTGCCAGTCACCTTAGAACTATACACCTAAAAGCTGTACTTTTGTGCTTTTCAAAACACATCTTTAATCAGCTGTTCTCTTTCAATGTTGTCCTTGAGTAAAGCAAGCTGGTCTAAGGGTAGGTTCCCTCCAAGCTTGCCTTAAATGTCTCATGGTGGTGCTACCCTACTCTGCCATACTAGATGCTTGGCTTTCAAAAGCCAGGGAAGCAGGAAGAGACCTCAAAGCGGTGTGAACTCTGTTGAAGCAGACAAGTAGATTCAGCTGCTAAAATGCTCAGCACTCCAACCTCCCCCAAGGCGGGAAGCTTCTGCATGGCCAGATGCCTTTCTAAAACCTCTTCGAAACAGAGGCACCTCTTGTAAAAGAAAAATGACTCTTTATCTCTGGATAAGACGACATCAGGTCACTTTTAACCCTAAGTGAAAGGTTAACAGGAAGCCATTTGTCATCCAGAAATTTAGATGACTAAATACCTACTAGGTACCACCTTCATCTGATAGGGAACTGGAGTGGACAAAGGCAGACATGCATACACATGTGCACCCAAGTTCTGCCCTACACAGAAGTACCAACATGAGAGAAACCTACTTGGTTTAGCGGCCGCCCTGACTGGCTGCCTTAGCTGAATTGGAGAGGACTTGAAGCCACTTCAGAGGAGGATACACAGCCAACCCAAACCAAACACAATCTGCTTCTTTGTGAATTGCAAGAAATTCCCCAACTGCCTGAGCTAATGGTACGGAGCAGTACAGCAGATAACCCAATACGGTGGGTAATCTCAAAATCATTTTCCATTTGGCTTGTGGAATGAATTAAATGATTTGTTTCGGCTTCAGCAGATTTACCTTCCTAATTATGTTTTTTGTTAGGCTAGAAACATTCAACATTGCAGGATGTTGCCAGGGATTTAAAAAGGGGGGCAGATGACAGCTATATGAGAGATCGGTTCAGAGGTCACCTGGGGTCATTGTCATCTATTGAGTGCCTACTGTGTATATGATACTGAATGGGACAGAAAGTCATGAAAAACATGTCTCCTGCAGTCAGGATTATAACATAGTAATGAGACCAGCTCTAGAGCTATAAAAACATACCTTGGAGATAGTTGGTTACAAAAATGCATGTAAAGCATGGAGATTTCTATACTTGAGATCTCCCTAGGTGTTCTATAAATATTTGTCAAATAAATGAATAAATGAATGGAAAGAAGTCAAATAATCCCAACAGTAAGCCTTCAAAGGCTGCTAAGACAAAGCCACTCACTGGTCACTAGAGAGGTCAGGGAAGTCAGAAGGTCCTAGAAGGCAGACTGCATGCTTTTGAAGCATTTCACAGGTAGAAAACATACTAGGTTCTCTCTCCACCTTGCCTGACCCTCATTGTCTTTTAGATCTCAACTCAATCCCTCTTCCTCAAGGAAATCTTTCCAACCCTAGACTATGTTAAGTCCCCAGGGATATGTGTTCTTAACATCTGTACTTCACTTTGTAAGCACTTCATCCAACTCAAAGTAAACATTTGTTTTGGCAACATTTGTTAAAAGGGTCCTTCCTCTGATAGAACGTAAGCTCCATGGTGGCAGGGACCATAATCTCCCACTTTTACCACTGTATTTGCAGCATTTAAGGTAGCGACTTATACAGTGAAGCAAAATAAATATTTGTGGAGCAAGGTATTGAACTGAAGTGCTAAAGTCAGGGAAAAGATGACTGAATTCTAAGGACTGAAAAGGAAAAACAAAATATATACATATATATATATATATATATATATATATATATATAAAACTGGAAAAGATGGAAGTTTCCTAGAATCCCAGAAAGGGAATCTGCCTGCCAAGACACATAGAGACATAAAATGAACGGGAGGATTTCATGGTATCATTAGAGGGCTGCTTAATAAAACTGTAATAAGAATTAAAGATCATTTAAAAAACAACAAAAAGAATAGCTACCATTTACTGTTTCCTATCAGCTAGTTTAATGTATTATCTCATTGACTCTCATAGCTATTATCTTTATTTTATGAGGAGGGAACTGAAGCTTTCAGAATTTAAGGTCACCTAGTAAAGATATGGCAGAATCACTATTTGAATCCACAGCTATTCATCTAGGGGGCTCCAAAGTTTGTGATCTTCACCACTAAGCAAACAAGGTATTGTATTCAAAAATATTTTGTAACTTGTAAAGCACTTGGCAGCTTACCTGTGTGGGGGTCAGGTAAACATAGTCAAACAGCCAAGTAATAGACTGAACTAGCTAACTAGCTAACTAACTTACCAGCTAACTTAGGAATCTGGAACTTCTCAACAACTGAATACACCTCTGTTTTATTGAATTATGTAAGCTTTGCATTGCATGACCGGTAAAAATCCAAAATATTCTACTATCTAAAGACCAGAAATCTGGGTCTCCTTTTCATCCAAATATGCAGGTGACAATGGAAACATCCACTTTGTCTCCTACTAACTACTAACTAATGTGTTTTGTTTTGTTTTGTTTTCCTTTTCTGCTAAGGCTTAATGTGACAGAATAAATATTAAGACCAACATGGCCTTTCTCAATAAGTTCAAGGCTAATTGGACCAAGTAAAAGTGACCATTAGAATAGACTTTGTGCAAGTGTGCAAACCCTGGTATGGCCAGGATCTTCATGTTGTGTTGATGTCAAGACAGCTAAACCTCTAGACCTTTAGCTCTAAGAAGAGAAGATCCAAGTCCATTGATCACCTTTACATCTCTGGTGCCAGTTCAATACAAAGCATACAATATGTTCACAAACATAGAATCAAAGTGAATGTTTAAGATTCAGTTAATTTTAATTATAAAAGGTTAAAGGAATATTGAAAGCTGTGGGCCAATATATTTATCGTTACTATAATTGTCTGTTGTAGAACTAAGAAATACAGGACACTTTAGGAAACGGTGTCAAATGGGTTTGCCTAAATTAGCATTATTAAAAAATACAGTCATTGAGAAAGCATTTATTCTGCATCACAATGGGAAACAAATACAAACAAATAAATGAGCTAATTTTATTTTTTCCTTTGAATCTAGTTATCTTAGCATCCCATTGACACATCCTGATTGGCAGCTTTTAGACTACCATCGACTTTCAATTAGTATTTACTGGTATTATTATTAATAACAATCGGCATGTTTAAATTTCCTCTCAGGAGATGTCAATGGATTTCCAATTTTCAATAACGAGGATTTGAGAAATGATTTATTTGAATACATCTGAAAAATACACTGCTGAAAATAAGACTTTTATTTGTCCTCAAGACAGCCATTACCTCTCACACAGGTAAACCAGGGCATAACACAGGGCATTATTTGTGTTCAACAGATCCTGGAGGTTTTCTGGGAGCTGGCTGAAAACCACAAAAAAAAAAAAAATTTTTTTTTTAATAAAAAACAAACAAGCTACCATCTCAGGAAGCATTCCTGATATTCTGGGTTTTGAGACAAGTGGAATTATTCCCCACTAATTTATACACCCATGAAACTGGCCTGTTGGCAAGTCCACAATTAATGTGAATGCCAAGTGGGAAGGCAGCTTTGTTTCATCTCAGAGAACACTTCGCTGAACAGCAGCCTCCCCAGTTGAAAATGCATGCAATGTCTCTCTCTTTTAACTTGGAGCAGACGCTGGCATTTCTTATCTCTATTCACTCTATCATTATGATGCATTATACAATGTAATGATGTAATACACCGGAAAGCCGAAATGTGCGCGCCTTGCCAAAAATAATAAGAAGAAAAGTATACAATTATTTTCTGCTATGAAAGCCACTATCACTATCATTTCATCCTTCCCCAGCCAAAATGAAAGCTTCCCTAATGGCTCAGAGTCTCTTTATGTTTGTGAATTGAACATGAATGTGAAAAGTAGGACGTCACCTCGTCTGTACTGAGTTAGAACTTTTAAATGATGTAAACAAATTTATCACTTGAGCATGGCGGGCTGGCTCCAGAGTCGGCTCCGGCCATATTTTCCATAGTGTGATTTCTGGTGCGATTCTAAATGTAACCAAGCCTTTATTTGTTAATAACAAATTTTCCTAAAAAGGGTCTGCCTTTTCATGTTTCATTAACATTAACCTACAATCACAAGCCACTGTTCTGAGCAGGAAGCACATTTCAGGCAAAAAGTCACCGTCTGCTGGTAGCTGCATTCGTGGCTGATTAAATAAAAAAGAATCAAAGTAATAAAACCTCAGAAATAAAGCCAACTAATTGCTACATTTCCCCTCCCCCTTACTGAACGCTATTTTGAGTTACAGAAGCATAAAATTGTTTTAAGAATCAGATATTTTTAATGCCTCACAAGAAAATATTCCCGAAAGATTGCAATATTGGGCAGACTTTTTTCATCCAATTCCTTCTGGTTCTGCCCCTCCTTTTCTTTTCTTCTCTCCACTGGATTCACCTGCTCCCATGGATTTTCTGGATAGGTTATTTTTACAGCATATCTAATGTTTTTCTTCATTATTACCAGGAACCAACCTCTTATAAATAGGAGCAAACCAAAAGAAGGAAGCTACATTCCTGATCATCCAGTTTGCTGGCAGAAACCCTGTCAATTTGGATTTCAGCGACATTTCAAAATGATATTTTCAGCTCTGTTATTATAACTGTAATTGGGAAGTGGTTGATTAGATAGAGGCCAGAGAGGAATTTTAAGGGAGCACAGGGACCAGAGCAGGAGTATGCTGCCGTCCACTGCATTCTGGCTCCAGCGTTGAGAAACGGCCTGCGCAGAGCTCCCTTGCAAACCCCAGCCACAGATCGTAAAGCTCCTAAGTAGGCTGGCCACCCGCTTTATGCTGAAAATTTGTGGGATGCCATTTTTTGCCTGGCAAAATTAGTAGGACCGCTTAACGTAATTAATTTTTATACTAAACATGTGTTGTTGTTGTTGTTTTTTAATGTACAATTATCAAACCATCAAAACCACAGTGGAGCACAATCAGATGTGCCTGAAAACACATAATTGACATAAAGGACGTGAAGGAAAATAACATGAAAACATAAAATAAATGGTTATTGCTATTTAGAATCTGCATTTAAAGAGGAGAATTAATCATAATTATGCATTATTAGCTAATAATTGGGTGGATGCATACAGGGCATAGCTTGTTTATTGTTGCTGGTGCTGCTATTGTTACTGTTATTATTATTTTCTGTGGGAAATTCTACCAACCTGAGATTGTTTTGAAGACTTCCCTGTGATTACTCAGTACATACAACCTGTAGACTGTTTTGCATTATTCACTAACCACTGAAACACAGTCACCTCTGGGGAAGGCCCAGAAAAATCCCAAACATCTCATAGAAATACACCGGCAGGTGTGGGGCATATTTCCTCATCCAGAAGAAAGTCAAAGAGGGGTAGAAAGTAAAGACATATGGATTCTTCATGCAGGCTAAAAGCAGCCCAGAGCAGAAAGTGGAACTATGCTCAGTTATTCTGATTGAAGCATTATTCAACATTGCATTTCTTCATTCATTTCCTCCCTGCCTTTTGCTCCTCTTTCTCTCTCCATATACACACATACACACACACACACACATACACACACAGAAACATGTGTGTGTATATATATATATATCATGTTTGTAAGTACATATATAACATATTACATATATATTAGAAATGCAAGGATAAGACATGATGGCTTAATGACTGCTGATGATCAACAGTTATGTATAATATTAATTGTATTTTTATCCCTGAGGGTCAAAAGAAGGAAAGAGTCACACCATTCAGCACTTTGAAACTTAAGGCTTCACCGCTCCCGTATGGCAGCCTTACGCTGCCCTCTCCACTGCAGTTCTTTCACTTGGGGAATGTGTCAAACACCCTGTGATCAAATCTGTGTGCTGAGAAATCATGAAGACTAAAGGGACAGTGCATACGGCAGAAGAGGTGTCCTCAGAGTGTCAAAACAACCAGTTGGAAGGTGAAAAATTTGCTGACATAGACAGATTTATTGGTCTACATGAGGCAAAATAACTTTTATGGTGGATTTTTTTGTTGTTTCTTTTCTCCACATTTTGGTGTCACATAAATTGTCAAAAGAATAAGACACAGAAAAGGAAGTAACCATAATGGTAAACACAGGAAGGGACAGCCGAAAATAGTAAGCTTGTCTAGTTAATCAAGTTTAAATTTGTTACATATAAAAAATAACCAGAAAACTTAATAAGTCCAAACCAGTCCATTTATTTATTCAATAAATATTTCTTGATTTTTTTTTTTTTTTTGGCCTGCTATGTATCAGACACTAGTCTAGGTCCTGGAGATTCTGTGAAGGAAACAGACAAAATTTTGACTCTCATGGAGTTTACATTAGGTGTGAAGGGGGTGACTGGCTGAAGAGGGAGACAGACAACAAAATGTGTGGGGCGGGAAGTTGTTATGCAATTTGAAAAAGGATGGTCAGTAAAGACATTTCTGAGGGTGTAAACTCTGACCATTTAGACCATTGACCTATTTAGATAAAAACTTAGTTCAATCATAGATTTGAATGAGCTTTTCTTCTGGGGCAAAGCTGATCAAACTGATCTAGCAACCTCTTGAAAGCATAATGTTACAAAAAATTCAAAGGATTCCAGGGAATATTTGCATGAATTGCAGGTCCTGTGCTATAGTCTGAGTTTAATAGAAACCTTTTCCCAAAACAATCCAGGCTGCATTTCTCTCATTTGTTTAAACACAGACCAGTTTGTCTGAATTCAGCAAAGTAAAACACCAAAAAGCAAAATGAAAGAAAGAGGTTAAACTGTGGTGGACTCTATGTATAGGACAGAAGAGAGATGGGGGTAGGACTCGGTCTTTCTAAGCAGCCAAATAATCAGTTTAGCTGGATGTACCTTTTTAAGCCATTTGTTTTCCAGACATTTAGACCCAAGTAGGAAGGAAAGTATGTATATTTCTAGTGAACATATTCCTGCATCATAATTTAGAACTCAGGACCTAATAATTACTTTTCTAACTTGTGAATTTATTTTATTAAATGCCTTTCCAAAAGAAAATAGTTATATAACTAAAAGCATACACTTCACACACACATATATACATACATCTACATCCTTAAAAACAGTATTTGGAATTTTGAAATTGATATATACTCCAGAAACCCAGAACCTATGGTCTCTATAAATATACCTCAAAATCAGTGTAACCTACATTATCCTTGTAGAAAACATACTTCTTTTCTCGAATACACACAGTTCCTAGACTCTTAATATTATATTTATTTATTTATTTAAATACATAGTCTTAGCATAACGTAGCACCAGGCACATGCCTTCTGCCTCTCCTCCTTCCCCTCACACACCCAGCCAAAAGAGCAGGAAATGGTGAGGATCACTTCCTCTCAGAAGCTCCACCCCAGACCAATGCAGAAGGCACCACTGACTAATGGTATACTGCGCGTGTGCATTTGTGCATGCTCAGTCGTGTCTGACTCTGTAACCCCATGGACTGTAGTCTGCCAGGCTCCTCTGTCCATGGAATTTTCCAAGCAAGAATACTGGAGTGGATTGCTATTTCCTTCTTCAGGGGATCTTCCCGACTCCAAGATTGAACCTATGTCTCTTGCATCGACAGACAGATGCTTTATCACTGAGCCACCTGGAAATACTGGAGGAAGTAAGTCCACATAGTGCGCTTACTAGAGGAGCCAGAAGGAATGCAGGAGAGGTAGACCCTAATCTCAGGCTCCTAGCATCCCGTGTGGCCAGGGCATGTTCCCACCTGGGTACCCAGGCCAATGGAGGGACTGAGGCAAGTTTCTCTCTTCATTTACACTAGATGTGGTCTAAGGGGTGAGTGGTGTTTCTCCATTGTTGTTTAGTCGCTAAGTCGTGTCTGACTCTGCAACCCCGTAGACTGTATATCCCACCAGGCTCCTCTGTCCATGGGATTTCCCAGGCAAGATTACTGGAGTGGGTTGCCATTTCCTTCTCCAGGGGACATTTCCTTCTCCAGGGGACATTTCCAACCTAGGGATCAAACCCTTGTCTCCTGCATTTGCAGGCAGATTCTTTACCACTGAGCCAACAAAGAAGCCACATCTGTTTTTGTTGTTATTGACACTCACTGAGACCTTCTCAGAGCAAGAGCCAAGCTCACATCAAAACCATGATATTTAGGAAGAGGATTACATGTCATACAACCTCCTCTATTCCACTTCTCTCGCCTTCTTTTTACTGGTCTGGTTGGGCATACCAGGGTCACTTTTTCACTCCATCCTTTGTTACTCCCTTCTCCAAGGTTTTACTATCAACAGCTTATTCTTTGGTGTAAATGCAAGTTCACCAGTAACCTCTAGGGATATCTACAACTAAAGTCTCTTCTCTAATTGAAAGAAAGAAAAGCACTGTCTCCCAAGGCAGGAGTTCCCAGGTTCTATATGGATGCTGTCCTGGAAGCCAAGAAACCTTTGACATAAATTTCAACCAATCCACTTGGGCACCTACTTCCAGACAAACTTGAGTTCTAATTAGCCTTTGGCAACTGAATGGAAAATTTCTCAAGATACACAAAAAGTGAAGATGGAAATAATTTGTACAAAACCACCTGTCCTTTAACCAGGAATATCGTCCTTTTTAAATGATGGGAAAGACAAGCAGAGCCAATTTGGCCATGCACAGAAAGGATCTGCTTTCATTGTTGGACTAAAAACTTAAGTTGCTTACTCTTCTCAGACACAGAGTTGCTTCTCCCTCTTTGCTCCCCAGGTCCTTTGCTGTCTCATGAGCTTAGATCCACCGAACTGCATGAGATGTGCTATTGAGAATTTCTTTACCCATCTCCCTCTGCCTTGTGGGGGCACCCAAGGGGTGGGAGGGTGAGTGAGTCAGGAGGAGTACAGAGCCATCCTAACCCTTCATGGAGACTCTATTCACTGCTGATGCAGAAATGTGGCTCTATTCATTCAGTCACCTCATGACTTTGAAGCTTGATTTGATCAAAAATGTTAATTATGCTTCTCTTTAACATGATTTATAGGACATTAGTGACAGCGGGGGAGTGTGTACTCCACACAGGTAAGAAACCAGTCTCAGAGCTGCCTCTGATTTCCATGTAATTAGGAAAATTTGGCCCACCCAGGAGCCTAATAAGATAGCCACTCTCTTTCCCTCCTCAAAATGCAGAATAAGTCACTAACTGGCATGTTGCATCTCCATTTGCCTATCTTTTTTTTTTTTTTTTAATTATAAAATTTAAGGTAATCCGCCCAATCACATTTGTGTGGATGTGTCATTTATGAGTGGCTGTGTACCAACAAATGGGAGTTGATAGCTAGCAACTACAGGTCTTTTGTAAATGAAAATTAAGTTATATTTCTTTTCTGGAGGGAGAAGTGTGTGCTCAGGGTACTTTGAGTATAAACTTTTATATTTATAAAAAATATAGCTACTGCTGCTAAGTCGCTTCAGTCATGTCCGACTCTGTGTGACCCCATAGACGGCAGCCCACCAGGCTCCGCCGTCTCTGGGATTCTCCAGGCAAGAACACTGGAGTGGGTTGCCATTTCCTTCTCCAATGCATGAAAGTGAGAAGTGAAAGTGAAGTCACTCAGTCATGTCCGACTCCTAGCGACCCCATGGACTTCAGCCCACCAGGCTCCTCCATCCATGGGATTTGCCAGGCAAGAGTACTGGAGTGGGGTGCCATTGCCTTCCCATATACACAGCTCTCCCTTGTTATGTCTATGCATGTATATTTACATGATTATGTGTGTGTGTGTGTGTCCGTGCTTTGTAAATACACCCATGGGAGTAAGAGCATTGCTATATTTCCTTGCAAAAAAGTCTGTGGAAGGCCCCCTCTTTCTTTGTTGAATTGACTGGAAATATGGAATGGAAAGAAGACTTAGGGCTTAAAGATGTGTGATGAACACAAAAAGAGTATGTGTTTCTATCTTTTCATGGCACCCCTGTGATAATCACAGGTACAGCCATGCAATGGTTATGTGCTTTTACTCATAGGTAACCACGTTTAGATAGATCTCTTCTTCCATCTGTGCAAGCCTTTTTCAGAAACACAGCCCCTCAATTAAGAGCCCCCACCAACCTATACTTCTTCTGCCTGTAACATATGCTATGGCTTCTAGGAAACTTATAATGTTGCGCATTTTCTGCTGTTACAGCATGAAACATCTACACAGTATAAATAGGAGTGTAACAGGACCTCTTTAAAGGCGTAAAGTCTGCCTCAAAATTCTGAACCCATTTTAAGGATGTGTAGCAAAAGGTTTGACAGCTACTCTGGAGAGAAGGGACAAGGATTACAAAGGAGAAATGGAAATCTTTATTCTCTTTTTTTCAATCAGAGCAGCTTTGTGTAAGGGTATACTGAGCTTTGATGTGATCAGTGTTTGAGTTTGTGTTGCCAGCAAGAAAAATTCAGTTTGCGCCACAATATATATGTGTACATAAAGAGTATATTTTAAAATACAATAAAATGTTCCCTCTGATTAGAAAAGAAAGATGAATTCTTCTGCTAAACCAGGTAACCCTAAAAGCGTGTTAACATGAAATACTAAATAAAATGCTACTCATCTATAATAAATCTTATTACACATTTTGGCAATTTTACTACTAACATAGTGAAGGTTTCAAGCAATGTTTGAAAATAGAAATCTTAAATTGAATCATTGTTGCATGAATATATGCAAAATATTCATTTCTAGCACTGTGAGGGTTGAGTGCTTTTAAATTGGAGAAATCACTCATGACTTCACCTTTTCATGCAAGATAAAGTTGTATGTGGTAACATCATTACAATGTCATGAAAGGAGTGGAAATCATACAACAGTTCTGCCTAAAGCTAATATACAAAAAAAGAGCTTCAATATTTTTCAATATTGTTCAATATTTAAAGGTGCAGTGCCAGGCTTTAAATATATTTTAAAAAATCATTAGACTTTAGATGTCAAGGAGGCCTTTACTGAGCTCAGAGACTAATAAAATCACTGATGATATCTCTTTAATATTTAAAGGAATTCATGTCTAGGTAGTCGCCTATTTTCAACTTCTGTCTCTGCAGATGGGGCTAAATGTAGGTTTAAAAAAAAAGATTTATGAGTAGGTGATTATAGATTTTCTTAACTAGAGTACTAAAATAAAACTATTTACCCAATGATACTGTCATAACAAGAGAAAAAGCATTATGACATTTAAATAGGATTTTCTATCAATTCTTCAACAGAAGATAGCTTCAAAAGTAGCTAACACATTTATACACACTAACAATCAGGGAATTCAATCAGTGAAAACAAATGAGCAGATTTTTAAATGAACCATGAATCATCAATAGAGAGTTAGAAAGACTGTGAGAAACTGAAAGTTTTTTTTCATATTGAGGACAACAATAATTGTTGTTGCTCATGAATCTCTTTGCTTATTTTTTTTCTATTCAGTGATAAAGAAAATTAAGAGCCAAAGTTCAGACTCAAAATCCTATGTTGTCTGTGTATGTGTGTCTGAGTATAAGCATGTGCGTGCACTGATATAAGCACAGGTCTCATTTAATTATATTATTTTTTATAGTTACTCTGTGGGGGAATATTCATTCTAAGGTAAAGTAAGGCATTCACGGGCTCAACTTTAAACCCTGTTTATGTGTGAAATTGATAGCTCCATTTCTGTTATCAAGTCACTAGTCCAGCACTTTAAAGTCATGGTCTGCAAAATAAAATTGTCTCCCTTTTGAATGTCAACCCCTAAAACCAAATATTCCCATTTATTAAAATAAAAATGTAAATTTATAAATTATCATCCTATTTTTATGTAAAAGCATTCTGGAAAGTACCACATACCACTGTCACATGGCAAACAGCCCTCCCCATCATTGGCTGTTGCTAGGCTACCAGGAAATGGAATGGACCATTGCCAATGATGAATTAACTGATGAGCCAGGATGACAGTAATCTTTGTCACTGGATGCAGTAGCTGTCTGAGCCCTGTCATTTTCTGCATTTCATGTTAAACAGATATACCTAGATTGTAAAACAATACAAAGAAGAATCTGAAAAGAAAGAAGTAAACTTTGACAATCAGAGGGCGATAGCCTTTTTATACATACATACGAGGCTTATTACCTTCACTGAAGAATGGGATCCAACCTGCATTAGCTTTTCTTTATTAAATTAAAACCTGTGAGCTAATGAAACTTTGTTATACATCAGTAAGGCAGATGTGAAGGGATACCTACCAGGAAGCACTTGGTAATCTGTGTCTATACAGAACCAAAACCTCCAGCTTCACTGTGAAAAATTCACAAAATAATCCGAATGTTGAGTCCATGACATTTACCATCAGGGTGTGTGCGTATGTAAGAGTATCCTTACTGGAGGAATAATATAAACAAAAATGACTGGCCAAATGTGGGTGTTTGGGCATTGTAGACTTTACAGGCATAAGTAACCAGTGGCTGAAGTACCCAGTGAATAACACCATGCCTACACAGCACACAAGATTTTTCCCTTTGAACAAACTAACTCAACAGAATTTATTTTTTTTCATGAATTTATCTAAAAGCATATTGCAGAGGTCCACAGTTTTGTTCTACTTGCAGATTCAACCTTAGAGAAGTTGTAAAATCTCACAAGGCAAAGGACAGGGACTCAGAAGTTCTGAGCGGTGGGCTTCAAGGGGAGACAGAAGTAAAGTGAACACATGCCCAGAGGTGTGTGCCTGTATCACAGCAGAAAGCCACTGGAATACAAGGAAATAAAATGAATCTGTGGGCCCAATGGAGGCATGAGGATGTCTGAGAAATTACCACAGTGAGACACCATCAGCCAGGAAACTATACTGCCACGAACATGGCTTGACTCCAAAGCAGTAGACAATTTCCATAAGTTAAACAAAATCCTATTTTCAAGCCTTTTTGAGAGGAAAAAAAAAAGGGGGGGGGGAATGCAGGAGTGGCAACTTTAGATACTGGGTGTATTTAATTAAGACAAGGGTCAAGAGGAAGAAACAGTGTGGAGAAAGAAAGACAACATCAGGTGGAGGCAATTAAAAGTTAAAAATGATGTCTTGTCCAACCCTTTCCGTATTGAGTTTTTCCCCAAATCGTCCTGAAGACGGAACTCAACAATCTGAATTGACGCTTGTGCTGATATCATATCCACTTAAAAAATTTTCAGGAATGGTGAAGCAGGACACCTAAAGCCCGTGCTCTGGGACAAGCCAGAGGGATAGGGTGGGGAGGGAGGGGAGAGGGGTTCAGAATAGGGGGGAAACACATGTATATCTGTGGCCGATTCTTGTTGATACATGGCAAAAACCATCACAATATTGTAAACTAATTATCCTCCAATTAAATTATTTAATTAAAAAAATTTTCAGGACAACTTACAACAACTTACTCATTATGAAATATGTTAATTCTCTCAGATACACAAAGTGGATGTGAGCGAGTGACTGTGGGTATATATACGTGTGTGTGTGTGGTTTCTGTGGTTTTAGGACAAAGGAACTGCCAATGAGACAGAAACTCTGGGGTCTTGTTAGTCCTGGCGTTAGTGAGAAGATGAATGGCAGGGGGTTCTTTGGACCTAATACTTCATAGCGCTCAAGTCATGTTCTGCTCTTTTTTGCCATGTGGGTTTTTGAAATAATAGATCATAACTATAGACCCAATGCATGTGGATGAGGATTGTATGCACTTAATATTTCAGGAGAAGTGTATGCAACCTAATCCAATCACTCTGAAAAATGTGGAAAATGGAAATGCATAAAGAAAGCTGCTGGCATGAAAGAGAATAAAGAAGAAATATCGATGAAGCTCTGTATGGATTAGGCAAAATATATTCATGTAACATTTGAATACATATGTATATGCATGTATATATTCTGAGCTATGTATGTTTACGTATATTTAATGTATATGTATATATACCCTAGATAATCAAAGCATTAAAACAAAACAAATCAGATCAGGAAATCTTTTTTCTTTGAAGTTAAAACAGCTGCCTTATCTTCTACTTTGGGTTTTTATCATCTCATTTGTAAAGATCTATAGATCATTACAGATTTGAAACAAGACTGTAACCAACACTATAAAAGTATCAGTAAATATTGGCTCTCTGTCCATGGGATTTCCCAGGAAAGAATACTGGAGTGGGTTGCCATTTCCTTCTCCAGGGGATCTTCCCAACCGAGGCATCAAACCTGGGTCACCTGCATTGCAGGCAGATTCTTTACCAACTGAGTCACCAGGGAAAACTGGTTAGTAGATGAAAGTGTTGAATCTGGAGCCAGACCTAGGTACACAGGTCAAAGTTTCAGCTCCACTATTACTATTTAGTCTCAAGCAACTTATATAACCTCTTCTTGCCTCTTTTTTTTAACCTATAAAATGGAGGGCGGGGAGGGAAGGGGATAACAATAATCCTTACTATTGGATGACCTTATATTTATTTTTGAAACACTTAAGACAGTTCCTGGAACAAAACAAGCACTATAGTAATGTTTCTCAAATAAATAAATACATGTGTACATGGTACTTATCTAGGAAATTCTATCAAAAGAAATTTTGAAATCTTCTTTCCCCCAAAAAGCAAAATGTTTTATCTTAATGGTTTGATATTGGTAAACTACTGACTCACATGAATGTTGGCTAATGTTTCATTCTCTGTCTTGACGACTTAGTTCTATGGACCTAGTACAGGATAACTGCAACCCCTTGGACCTGCTTTCCTGACATCAGGGTGCTTTCCAACCACCTGTCTCCTAGGATAAACTGCTAGTCACCTTGTCTACTCCAGGTTGTCATTGTCATCATTCTCATGCTTCTCACACCACCTCATGGCTTAGCGTAAAGACTGGGGTGGGGAAAGTAAGATCGAGAATAAGAGAGAGAGAAATTTGTTTCAAATGATAATGAGCAACATGTGATGGAATACAGTACAGAGGGCAGAGAAACAGAGAGAGTAGAAAGCCCCAAAAGAAAAACCTATTTACCCACACATCTGGCCATAAAACAGCTGAAACTTGAGACAATGAGAGAGAGGGGCATAGAACGACTACTGTGAACAGGAAAGCAAGTGTACAGCCTCAGGCCAGACTGCCCTAATGAATATCCAAAACAACATTCATTCCTTCAACACAATTCATTGTGCACCTAAGAAGACCCCTAAAATGTGATCAAAATATTCAAAACTCACTGCCTCTGTGGAGTTTACACTCCATAGAGGAAGAAGTTAAATAATAAATAGCCTAGATAAGTAAAGCATACAGTGTATTCAGTGATAACAAGGACTAAAGGATGAAAGCAGGCAAGAGGGTTAGGAAGTGAATGGGTGCAGGCAGGGCTTCATACTGAACATCACCAGCCACAATCTGGTACATGCTACACAGGGCACAGGGGATGGGGATTATGCTCAGACCAATTTTCTGATGCTTTCTGATAATCCTATTAGGTTTTACTTAAATGCTCCCATTGAAACTCCCCATGAGAGTCCTGCCCTGACTTCTCCCATCCCACAGACCAAATGGTCTTGTTTGGAAATGGAAAGATGGCACCAGAGTCTTCTGATTCTTGGCTCCTCCCTGTAGGCCAAACTCTGCACCAGCGGGGATAATACACTGACTGCAGCAGCATCCTGAGAAACTCTGATGCACAGCTCATCCTGTCACACCCAGAAGAGTCTGGCCCTCAGTCTTGCACAGAGCTTGCTCTCTGCTGGCCTGTTTTAGCGGGGAGGGAGGTTGCTTTTGTTTTCGTCACTTTGGGGCCCCCTTTAGCTGAGAAAGAAGCCAGTAAAAACAGATGAGCATTTCCAAACAGGGAAGCAGTGTGCCCCTTCTCTTCCACTCTCCTTCAAAGGGTCATAAACAAGCTTCTGAGTATTCTCACTTTGCTTTTTTCAAAGATCTCATTATTTAAAAGCAGTTTTAGGTTCACAGCAAAATTAGGTGGAAGGCTAACACCTATAGGTTTCTCCTATATCCCTGGCCTCACACAGGCAGAACCTTCCCCATAATCAACATCTCCCATCAGAGTGGTACAACTATTACAACTGATGAACCAACACCAACACATCACAATCACTCAAAGTTCATCATTTACATTAGGGTTCACTCTTGGGCTTCCCTTGTGGCTCAGCACATAAAGAATCAGCCTGCAATACAGGAGACTTGGGTTCAATCTCTGGGTTGGGAAGATCCCCTAGAGAAGGGAAAGGCTACTCACTCTAGTACTCTGGCCTGGAGAATTCCATGGACTGTATAGTCCATGGGGTCACAAAGAGTCAGACATGACTGAGTGACTTTCACTTGGCGTTACACATTCTACAGGTTCAAAGAAATGTATAATCACATGTAGTAGCATACAGAGAACTTTAACTGCTCTAAAACTCTTCTGTGCCTCTTCTACTCATCCCTCTCAAGCCCAACTCTTCCTAGATTTTTCTTCTCTTCTGATCTTGTCTCCTTCAAACCCCGACAAGAGAAGAAAGTTTAAGAAGCACCATTAGAATTTTGGTCTGAGGAAGAGAACTTACAGAATGATCGAAAGGGTAGGGCAGCTCTCTCATACCCTTTAAATGCTTATATTACAATTGACTGAGTGGATTTCTATTTCGAAGGCAACATAATGTAGTGATTGCAAACACAAAGGGTGGACTTACACCATGTTCAAACCCATGTTCTGTGATTCTAGGCAAGTTACTGAACCTCAGTCTACTCATCTGTAAAATTAGGATAATGGAAATATGTACGTCAAAAGGTAGTTTTTAGAATTAACAAATGATACAGGTGAAATGTTTAGAACAGTGTCTAATAAATAACTTACTTTAAAATGTTATTTTTCTTGCCGCTAACATGGCCCTGAAAGAGGCAGAAACTCAGGGCTACTGATTTCTTTTGCCCATGAGCAACAAACCTTCAAAGCGCAGGAAAAATAGAAGCCATCAGCTCTTAAGTTTCAGCTCATTATATTTTCATTTTCACCTAGTGGGGCATTTTGATAGTCTGTATACACATGGCAACCTTTCAGCATCAACCCAAGGTTAGGTCCTGTAGAGAGGCCTAGGAGTGACAGAGTAGGCACAAAATTCAATACTTTAAACAGTACTCAGAAGACAGAGAAAACACACAGGGGGTTTGTGCTAGAACTCTCATTTCGTAGGACTAGAACACAGTACTTCAGCTTCTGTAAGTATGTGTGTCTCCAATGGGAGGGTGAAGCACTATTAGAGAGAAATCAGCCCCTTATAAACCCTCAGGCACATACTTCAAGGCCAGAAACTGGTATGAAAAGCATTCTTTGGAAAAGGAAATACACAAATAGGATTTTAGAAGTAGAATCAGATTTCTTACCTAATAGGCCATATTGGTCATCCTTTGATGGCACTAGAACATTCAACGGTTTCAATTCTGCTTGGAACCTTAGAATTAAAGGAAGAAAGTCGATGCCTCCACCTGTTCAAATATAGATGCTTTCATCTCAAGAGAGAGAATTGGCTGTCTGGGTACAACTCAAGGATGGAGTGAGTGTGTGAGTGTGAAAGTCACTCAGTCATGTCTGACTCTTTAAAACCCCATAGACTATAGCCTGCCAGGCTTTTCTGTCCATGGAATCCTGCAGGACAGAATACTGGAGTGGGTAGCTGTTCCCTTCACCTCAGGATCTTCCCAACCCAGGGATCGAACCCAGGTCTCCCACATTGCAGGCAGATTCTTTACCATCTGAGCCACCAGGAGAAACAGCAATTGAACTGAGTGAAGTTATAAACACCCACACCATGATGCTGCTGCCAGGAGGAGATGGCAACAACCCCCAGGTACAAGAGAAGTTGCCCTCCAATCAAACTTTCCCCAATAATTGACAATAATTTAACCTTTCCTAGGCAAGTCATAGACATCTACTCAGGGTTGTTAGAGAAATCTCAATGATGATCTACAAACAGCCAGATAGAAATATCTGAAGAGCTAACTTGAGGACCCTTTTCAAGTGTCTTCCAGACTTCTGCGGATGTGTTCACAAAGCCAGCAAAAGCTGGTAGTGGCTGTGTCTGTGTATGAAATACACATGGATGGGGGAGAAGAAAGGTACTCTCCAGTGTATTTCAGGGGTGGGGATGGGGGTGGGGAAAAATAATGGCTGAATTCAACTTCCTCTTTTCTCTGAATTCCAACAAATGGGTTGGTATGTAGAAACAGAAATGGAACCTTCCCAAAGACATGGTATGATTTCAGTCCAAAAAAAAGTGTATAGTCTCAATCTCAGATCTAAAATCCCGTATTTCTGTTTCCTTGGTGTCCTGCAGAAGCACCTCTAACTAAAAATGTATAGGACATGGTTTCCTGCAAGAGAAGTTTGTTTCTTTCTCTTACATATAGTAATTTAAATATCCATCAAGTGCACAAAATCTACTTTCCCCACAGACAATCCTCATTCTAGTTGATTCTAGAGAGACAAACCTCTCTCCTTCTAATCTGTTTCATAGGTGTTCTGCCCAGTGTCCTGAAAGAAGCAGCCCAGCATGCATGACCTCTTCTCTTCAGTCACTCTTCCCCATCACAACTGTTTGACCAGGAATAGACACATGACCTAGGCTGCCTCAGATTCCTTCACCCAGGAATTTGAAATAGGGAAACTGGGATTTGCATTACTTTGATGTGGGAAATATGAGCTGAACAGTCACCTATTAATAGAGCTGTAGGTTAAGGCCACCATTTGAAGGCAGCGACAGTGCGCTGTGTATAAGCAGATATGTAAACAGAAACTGGTCATCAGAGATGAAAATAAAGCACAGCAGCAAAGGGAAGCTGAGAGGAGACACAGTAATGAGGAGACGCCCACTTCTGCCGCCATATCTGTGAGGCAAAGCTCTATTAGTACCTGTAGGTTTCATGAGATGCTTGTGGAGTCTTTTGAAAACACCTACTTTAAGCTTATTTAAGTTAGATTCTCTTTGTGCCACCTAATTCCTAAAACACGTGTTAAGTCATATGTAGACACACAATGGCATAAACTTCAATATACCTTGTTATGATTCAAAAGGCTGCTCACCATCATAAAGAATTTCACTGCATTAATACTGGGTAAGTGTGAATAGCATGGGAGTTCAGATGACCAAGGACTTGCAATAGTGAGAAAACTAAATGGTTGTCTGTGAACTAGGCACTGAACAGCTCAGAGGAAGGAGCTATTCTACTCCCAGCATTGTTTCCTGAGAAGTTAGTAAACATGTCAATGCACTTAGGTAGCACAGTGGTAAGCACTGTGTCAACCCACAGAGGGAGATAAAAATCACCATGGATGATGAATGCTAATTGCTATCTTCATTTGTGGCTCAATTGGCTTTAGAGAACAAAGTTAAGTATCCCCTGGTCCCTGGAGACAGCTCCTCAGAATTGGGGCTTAATGAACATTACAAAGTCTATTTCTTAGAAAAAAGATGGGAGAAGATTGCTCTTGCCCATCATAAAGGATCTCCTTCTAATTTACTAACTGTCCCATCAAAAAACAGATGGGTATTCTGACATACATGGGTATAATTAATAAATATGTATGAATATCCATAAGTGACTATGTTCTGGATTTAATTGTCAACATTCATTGAACAAACATTTAGGGTATGGGAGATTTGATTTTGAACTCTGCCACTTATTAGTCAGGTGACTTTGTGTGAGTCTTAGATCTCACATCAATAAAATAATTATAATAATACCAACTTTATTGGTGTGAGATTTAAATGACATAATATATGTTAAGCATAGTCCATGGTAGGAATTAAAAAATGTGCCATGAGATCTTACTCCATACCCAACACTTTCACAGATTAACCATTAATAAAATCCTAAATGTAATCTTTTTAATATAACCAGTGAAGGAAATGGCAACCCACTTTGGTAGTCTTGCCTGGGAAATTCGTGGACAGAGAAGTGAGGTAGGCTACAGTCCATGGGGTCACCAAAGGAGTTGGACATGACTTAAAGCCTAAGCAACAACAACTAGATAGAACTATCATAACAGAATTCCTTCCAGTGCTGTCTAATGTTTCACTCTGATATATTCATTGATATCTACATAAGCCTAGAATAGTCCCCCTCCTCAGGCCCCTTTGTTTTAATCAAAAGCCACCTTTGCTCACCCTCCTAGAGACCACAGCTTTCCCTATGTCACATCTTCCCCATCCTCAACCACCAGCCATTTTCTGCATCTTTTCTAAAAAAACAAAAACTACACCAAGTCATGAATAATATGGTGGCCCCTTCTTGAAAAACCACTCTGCTATTTTAAAACCCTAGGAAGGGATCTTCATCCTATTGAATCAAGTATTGCCTTAGTCAACATTTTCCTGTTAACTGTCCCTTGCTGCTCAGACTAAATGAACCCTCCTCCCTTCTCTTCCACCCTGGCTTCCACCCCAGCCTCTCCAAAGACTATGCACGAGGTCATTCCCCAAGGATCTTCCTTCATGACAGAGGCAACATGAAGCTTCCATTAGGAAGCTTCTCTCCAACAGCAGAGCAGAATGTTAGCGACAGAGCCCAACAAGGTGCACACGCACTCCTAGCAGTGGTTTAAAGGATAACAGCTTTGCTTTGGGCACAGGTCAGGGGAACTTTGGTGTGGAGAACAGGTGGGCTACCTGACAACCAGCAGGCTTTTGACTACCGCCATTTTAAATCAGGATGTTTGGCAAATCATTAGTGTCTGCTAGTTATTAAACAGAGGAAAGTTCAAAAGCACGCTCATGTTTTTCTCCCAGCCTCCCAGGTGGTAGCTGTTTCAAGCAGCAACCTTTTCACTTTGTGCAGCAAGACTTGTAAACTTCCCGTGGCTAAAACCATGTTTTCTAACCGAGTGCCCACGACTGAGCTGCAGCCTTGCAAGAGTGGCAAAACCCATATGTGAACGTCTGTCTAAGGGCTTGCCATTCCCTCTCCTTGCAAGTTTATTGTTGAAATTACTGAAATGTACACAAATGACTGCATTTGAAGGTGAAATTTGGTGGAAAAATAAAGATATAATAGGATTCTTTCTTAAATAATTTCCTGGTGTGATGTCTGTCTGAAAAAATGAAGTGAAATTATATGATGTCAAAAAATCATGTTTCAAAATGATTGACAACATGTGAATGTTTTGCATTGTGAAATGAGGTGGAAAATTTTAATTGCATGATGGGAGGACATAATATTTATTAGAACCTTGTAACTACAGAGGATTGCAATGAAGAGGACACAATTTTAAATTTGGCGTTAATATGTCAAGTCTAAATCTTAAATGAACATGCAGGAGTAAAATTCCCTATCAAAGCCTTATCTTAGAGTGTATGATTAAGTTTTCAGATACTAATAACTAAACAGGATCGAGGTGTGGGGCACGTCCATAGTCTGACAAAGAGGCTCGCTAGTCTGCGTTCATATTCAATTCTGAATGGTGTTACCACACAACACATGCCTGGGTCAGGCGCAGATAAAACTGATCCTTGAGCAGGGCTTACAAGAGAACTGGTTGTTTTGCTGGAGACCGAGAATTTGTAAAGAAATGCAGAGAACAGGAGAAAGGACTGGAAATTAAACACACAGTGAGAAAAAGATACATAAAGAAATACATATAACTGGAGAAACAAAGATCTAAAGCCAGATTATCCTTTAACTCAACTTTGAATGCAAATGACTCAGCTGAGAATGGCAAATGGCATCCACATTTGTTATTCTACTTGTCAACTTACAAGAAGACCAGAGAGGGCAAATATTAAACAAATGAGAAGTGTGGCCCAGCTCCTCCTAACAGATGGCCTCATAACCCTCAATACCTTAATAATGAAGGAAAAAAGGCTCTGCTTCCCTGAAGGAAAGCAATGGTATTAAGGCCAAGGTGGAAGCAGGCTTCTCTCTACTCTCCCTTCTGACACTCCCAGAAGTCAGTAGCTTTATTGATCAGATCAGAGATGGTAGGATCACTGTCTTTCCATCCTGCCCCAAACCCCACCACTCAAGGAAATGCTGCCTCTAGGTCTGTAATAACTGCAGCAAAAGAGTGCTTTTTTTTCAAAGGGAAGGGGGGCATTTCTGGGGACATCTAAGACTGCCAGCATCAAGATCATTACTAAGATTGTAAGAAAAGAGACATTAAAAAAAAAAAAAAAACAGTTGTTACAATACCAAGCAGAAAAATGATAGAGAAGCATCTCTTTCTCTTTCCCTCTCTCTTTCTGTCTCTGAGGTTGATGCTGTGCTTCCCATGAATATGGCAAGGACATAAATCACGGAGTTGGAAATCCTAGAGGGTCAGTGAATGGGTCTATAACTAGTGGAGCAGAAGAGGTCAGAAATTAAAATGGTTAGCAATGAGCAATAAGAAATCTGAGCGAGGCTTAAAGAGGAGTTGGAAATAGATACTTTATAGCCTCTTTCTTGCAGAATCCAGGAACTGAGCTGAGAGTAAAAGAACAAAGATTTGGCTAAGAAAATAGAAAGTCACCATCTTGTGATCCATTTTTCTCTCACAGACCTGTGTTTTGTGTATTCCATTTATCCCAATGTCACAGGTACTTGAAAACCAAACATTTAATAATGTGCATACAAATGTACCCCTTCTTTTAAAGAATCTTTGCTTTCCTGGATATGATTAGTGCATGAAAAAATTTCTACCAGATAAATACAATATTTTTTCATATAGTCTCACATTCATTGTTAACCAAAATAATTTTCTTTTCTCGTGGTAAACATAATCATTCCAATAAAATTAACACCTCATCTCATGTATATAATGCAAGGCCCAGGATTTCTTAATGCACGGTTTCCCTTCCAGAGAACAGAGTTTAAATAGTATGAATTCAAAACTTCAGCGGTTTCTAAATTGCAAGCCACCTAAGACTTATCTTCCACCTGCTCATATTGTTTGCTGCATTCTGATCAGAGAGGGAATTTGCATCTCTGAACCAACAGATATAAAGTGCACAAGAACATCACCAAGTAATTACGAGTTTATGACATCATCTTAATATTACAAGGGAGAGAATGAGAGGCCCGAGAGAAACGTGCGATTTCCCTTTTGGGAAAACATTAATGGATGCTTACAATCTGTTTTCTTTTGTTTGGATGTTACAACCAATAATACACTTTTATGTCTATAAATAAAGACTAAAGTTGAATAAATCCAACAAACCCCTGAGCCTGCAGCCTGGAATCTTGACTCACATTCAAGGCCAAGATTTATGAGTCACTTGCAGAGAATAAGTTGAAGCTGCAAGATTTGGGGGGAAATTATTCCACATGGCGATTATTTGGGGGAGTGATTATGCATGCACACCTGATCACCATGTCACCTGTTCCAGCTCGTCCGACATGATAAAACATGGCAATTTTCTCTATTTCCCTTTGCTTGCACAACAGAAACTGATGCACACAACCTCACACCATTCATTTTTAAACGTACTTCCTTGTCAGAGGCATCCCTGGCTTCCCACGTTAACTCTGACTTCTGGAGATGTTGGGCAATGATTCATGTAAACGTCTTGATAACTGCACAGGTAAATGAGGGACACCAACACTAACAACCAACAGTCGAAAATAACTGCTTTCTGGAAAGGTATTTCCCGTACTCATGCTTTTCTCTTGGACCATATTTGCCACCTCCAATCCCCGACTCGCCACACACCTACTTTACACGTGTTAAACCACAACTAGGGCCATTGGGAAAGTCCTCCTGGGTTGTTGTAGCCCATTTCTCCTGCAGAGGGGTGTCTTCAGAAAAGGATGGGCTTTCCTTCCCTTCAGATGAGTTCCTCGAGTACTTTCAGTTCAGTTCAGTTCAGTTCAGTCGCTGAGTCATGTCTGACTCTTTGTGACCCCATGAATCGCAGCACGCCACCAACTCCCGGAATTTACTCACACTCATGTCCATCGAGTCGGTGATGCCATCCAGCCAGCTCATCCTCTGTCGTCCCCTTCTCCTCCTGCCCCCAATCCCTCCCAGCATCAGAATCTTTTCTAATGAGTCAACTCTTCGCACGAGGTGGCCAAGCTTTAACTGCCCCTAAATACTTCCAACTCATCCAGTGACAGGGCCTTAGCCACCTCCCCAGGCAGTTCACGTCAGTACCTAATTGCCCTTACTGGGAAGAAATGTTTCCTAATGTCTTCTAACCAACAGCTTCCCCTTTCCTTAGTTTCAAGTTGTTACTTCTTATTAGACCATTCTCAACCACTGCAAACAATCCCCTTCTTTCCTAAAAATTATTATTGCTCAAATATTTGTAAACAGTTAGCAGAGGCTTCCATCTCTCCAGTTCCTTTCCCTGAAAGCTTTAAATGTTATGTTCCTTTAATCTTTCTTTAGAGGTCATCTCTTCTAATCCTTTTATCTTTTTTTGTCATCCTTCTCTGAGTTCTCTCCAATTTACAGTATTGATGCTCTCTTTATAATGAGGTTCCCCAAACACTATGCCGTGCTCCATGAGTGGCTGCCAGAAGAGGCATGATTAGAGAAACTCCATTTTCCTATAAGCAACACCCTCCTTCTCTGCTGAGTTCCCCAGTAGAGCATTTGTCTTTTTCACAGCTGCACTACATTATCTAAATACACTATCAGTCCCAATTCCTTCTCCCATTTGTCTCTTGAAGACATATTCACCTAATCCAGTGTTTCACTTTGCTTCCTATTCACCCCAGCCCCCCCAAGCCCCCAAACCCAGATTGTTCACGACTTGAATCCAAGACTCCTTGAGCAATTAAAACAAAGCTTGAACTCCTTCAGTTATCAGGGCCCTAGTCTATAATAAACTAGACACAGGTAATCGTTAGCTGTGACCCTTTTATTTACAATGCCATCAGATTGGGTTTATTTTTACAGCATTGTTAGAGATTAAGAGCAAAGCTTCTGTCTTCATCACATTGGTTTTACTGTGGGTTAGGACCTATGGTGCCCCACTTCATTTCCTGAGACCCAAGCAATGAGCACAGAATCATTTCTAGTAAGTTCTGACTCTGATTAAAAAACAATCTTTATGAAATAGAAGCTAATAAAATTGCTTTCCTAATTACCCTGAGCTAGTTCATTTCCCAGCAAATATAATAAAATAGAGTTACTTGGCTCCGATTCACAAAATCTGAACCCAAGCTCATTATTAAGGCATTTAGCAGGGAAAAAAGCATGTGTGCATAAGATGCTGTCCCATCAAGCAGAATGCAAGAAGCCTTTTGAAGTTTAGACCTTTGAAGTTTGAAGTTATTGCTGCATTTTTTTAATGCAGGTATTTCTGCTAGGAAAAATATACATTGGAGTCATTTATATTAGTGGAGCAGAGTACATATACGAGTATAATTTTTGTTGAGAACAGCAAATCAACTTAAGAAAAATATTTAGATCCTTTACATTGTAGTTGCTATTCTGCAGGGCTATTATACAAGGCAGAAAGACTTTTACGTAAAAGAATAGAGTAACTCATGTCCCAGGGCTACTGCCATGACTTTGCCACTCACAAATCTCTTTCATCTATTTAAAGTATGAGATTCTGATGAGCATAAATGCATGAAAATGTTTAGGGATTGTTTTATTTTCCTCTCAATATCCTATCATTTATTAACATGGACATGATTTGCTGATATTTCTAATACATATATGAATACTCTACTAACGGAGGTTTAAAATGCTCCATTCTCAGGGGGAAAGAATACAATTATCAAAATTAAGAGATACTTTAAGAAGAGCATAACTATTAACTAAAGGGGAGTTATTCACATGGCAGAATCAGGTTGGTCAGCAGAGGAAATTGCTCCTCTGCTTGGCAATATGACACACCCTTTTTTGTGATCTTGCCAATAGAGTTAAAGCTCAGGATAACAGAAACATTAAAGTAAATACAGCCAGGAATGACTCAGAAACAAGAGCCAAGCCCCTATGGCCAGCACTAGGGATGCTAAAGTTTTCTTTCTCCTCTTTGGGTATTTGCCTGAAACCAATCTCTTAGAGCTCAGGCTAATAAAACTGAAATGGGGAAAGAAATTGCCTCTGTCTTCTACCAGGGAGTGCAGCTCTTTTTGGGGAAATTTGTGAAATTCCACCCCCTGGGCAAAAACCATGGCTTTTTGTCAATATGCCCCGGGTGGAAATCTGACATTTCCATAATGATATGACAGATTTCCATCTGGGAAAACTGCCTTCTGTTTTCACAATGAATTTGAAGCAAGAATGAAAAATCTTTCACTTTTGTCTATAAAACTATTTAAAAGAAAAAAAAATCTGCACTTTTCCTGCCTTGAAATAATGGAGTGGATATTAAATGAGAAAAATCTGTAACTATTTTGAGTTCAATCAAATCATCAGTGATACTTAGAAAGAAAAAGAAGAAGGGAGCTATGTAGAGAATAAATCCTTCCAGACAAATTTGTTACTGTTTTTTGATAGTTACTAGCAGATGAAAGGAATAATGTATGCCTAGCAATAAGTGAATGTACATCAACAGTATACAACTGGAATTCAAGAAAAGATTGACAGAGGGCATCAGTAAGTTTATTTTGTGAGACTGGTTTTAATTGATTTTGATGGGAGTATTGTCACATGGATTGAAAATTTGGTGAAAGATGATAAACAAAGAATAGCAACGAATGAAAAGCAGAGGGGACGATATCGGGGTTAAAATGAGTTTTGATCTCATTTCTCATTTTTAGAAATGCAACAGGAGAGTAGCGATCTGGACAAAAATGGAATATGCAAATGTACTAAATGAATGGTGTTCCAATTGCCAATGAGAGCTGAAAAACGGAATCTTCTTAGAGAAGTAGGAGGTGGAGGTCTGAGGAGAGAGGGAAATAAAAACCTAAGTAGGGCCTAGAAAAACTGCAGCCAGGATGTTTTAAGGGGAAACTATCAAATACACAAAATGAGTAAGCAGCTCACAGGCTTTTGAAGACTGATCCTGGCTCAACATTTGAATTGCTTGTAATTTTGTTTTGTTTGCAAGGGATGGGGGTGGGATTGCACTCTCCCAGCCCTCGTCTTCCTGAAGTTGTCAAGTCCTTGAATGAGAATCAGGGACTCTGGGGTAGGGTGGAATTTTTTTTTTTCCTATGAAAAGTTAATGATCCCAAACCCTGAGAAAACCAGACTATTTTCTTTAATGCCTTAAGGTAAACGAACCTCACACTTTCTTCTCACCACCTGGGAAGTCCATGAGCCTCCCCTGTTGCTTTTGGTGGTAAGCATGGTGTGTTGATGTTTTTTCAGTAAGACCTGTAGAGTAAGACCATCCTGCAAGTTTCAAGGCCACAGACCAATTCAAAGTAAACACAGAAGTGGACGGGAATACAGAAGAAATCAGAGGTGAAAGGAGTGGAGGAAGCGATTTGCTGGAGAAAGGCAAATGTGTCCTCATGATTAACACCAGGTCGGCATGCTGCGAGAAGAACGACAGAGACACAGTGAACGCGCGGCATCCGGGTTGCCGGCACATTCTAATGAGCACGATGGTCAAATGCCCTGGGTTTGCCATATGTTGTGGCCATATGCATATCTGGTGAACCAGATGCCCTGCTTTTTTTTCCCCATATTGCACCATTTTTCTCACAGCATAAAGACATGGCTTAAGTGAGAAGCAGGAGGGGGCAGGGGGTAGGCAATGATAGCTTGTTATTCCAAAAGGGTGTCGGAAAGAAAACGTCTATAAATCCATCCATGTTCTAACTCTGTTTCAAATATTTAATGAGCACCTACTAGGTTCAAGGAGAGTTTAAATAAAATCAGGGTGATACAGTTTTCTTGAGTTTACTAAGGAGAGGTTAGAAATACTCCTATACTTGCCATAAATTCTCTCAACAAGTCCTCTAGTCATTCAGTAAAAGGATCTGATGCTGTTTGCCATTTCTAATGTTTATAAAGTCCCTAAGGATTGAGAGGGGGCCATTTCTGCATGGCCCTCTTTCAAATGGTTTCCTCCACCTGGAAGATTTTTTCTCTACCCCGATGCCTACCGCTTCTTCAATGCCACTCATTCATTGAATTAGTGGTCATTTTTGACTGCTTTTGAAACTGAAGACCCTGAGGATGCCAAAGTGAGCAAAAAAAGACAGTCTTCTCCCTCACAGGGCTTACAATCTAGTGGCCTATACATTATTCAAATAATCAAATAATGTGCAATTATAACTGGGAGACATGCCATTAAGGAAGTAATGGGAGCTATGAAAGTGTGAGACAGAGACCTGGCCAACTCTGAAGAAGGGTGTCATCTTGAAGGTACTTCCTGCACGGCACCCCTTCTGATCCAAGCCAAGAGTGCACGGACACACACTCTCTCTCTCTCTCTCTCTCTCTCTCTCTCTCTCTCTTTTGGAATCCTGCAGCATACTATCAAGCTCTTAACAAGGTCCATCCATGTTATTTAGAGATCTGTGTGACTTTCCAACCCTAGACAACACAGGTTACATGTCCATCTTGGCATTCTTAACAGCACTTCAAGTCCTTAGTAAATATGAATTGAAGTTAATATTTTACACATCTCAAGCACTCATCAGCAGAGAAAAGAAATATGAATAACATAAAACATCAGGTAATCGAAACATCATTATGGCTAAGTTTCACCATGTCCCAGGCTACCCCAAATTTAACAGTGAGCTGCTGGCAGAAATGGAGGCTGTTCTTCTAACTTCCAGGCCATTACACCTAGTTGGCTTATAGGTTTAAAATGAAACTGAATTTAAAATCATTTATTTCAAGTGTCTTTTGACTCCCCTTCTAGAGCACCAACATAGCAAGGCTTGGAGTTATCACTTAAGTGAATTTCCACCATGAACTATAGTCAAGATGCTTACAAATCAGCCCTACCAACCAACCTTTACATATGGCAAGTACTCCAAGATCAACTGTAAAAAGCATGATTTTTCTTTAGCCATATACCACCTGAGAAAGAAAAGGGTGGGGAAATTGGCTAAGGAAAATGTCTAGAGATTTAACTCAGGTACAGTCCAGATATGTTTATGTTTATCTGTGTTCATCATAAACTCAGCCAAGAGAAGCGTCTGTACACAGGGAATGCAGTGAGGGACTCACAGATCTCCTATGAAGCCCTGGGATTATTGACAATGGTCTCTGAGTAGGAGTTCCTACATAGGAATGCAAGAGAAATCATTGTAAAGCCTCAAATAGAATGAGTCTATTTGCAGAAAAGTACAAGTTGTGTAATACAAGATTGTTCTTTAAAATAATCTGAAGGAAACTAAAAGTAGAATAACTAATCAAGTCACCATTCCATCTTAAATCTCGAATATTTCCATTCCTTCAGGTCACTGAGTTCTGGGTAGCATCCCAGCCCAGTCCCTTTAAGCCTGAGTGAAGACGGAAGCTTGGCCCTGGTCTCTCCTTTTCCGACCTTCCCTCCTCTGAGGAAAGGATTCCCTTAGTGAACGGGACTCTACAGATCAAGCACTGGCCCTTTTCATGGCAGATTCTAAAATGAGTCCTTAGTATATTATTTCAGGTATTTGCAGAACATGAGAGAGACTGCTTTTGATTTTCTGTAAATGGGTCATTTCTCAATTCCTAACTTAGAAAACTCATCCTTAGCATTTTCCTGTTCCGGGTATCTGGCAGGGGTTTGGGTGCGAGAAGTATCAGAAGAAATGCAATGCCATAAGTTTCAAAATATATTTAAATTATTCTCTTCTGTTTTTCAAGGCCTTCCGTTTTGTATCAGTGTAACTGAGTTGGTTCCTGAACCCTTTCTTTGGTTTCTTAATTGGACATTAAGGTACACATTCTGGGGGTACACATTCAATATGTCTAGGGAAAAAAAGTCTAACTAGCCAATAATATCAAAATAGGACTGGAACCAGGAAAGAATCACTTACACCTGTAATCCTCCTGCTCTACTTTTCTGTACTTTTTTTTTTGGCAGGTGGGATGAGGGAAAGAGTGAAGACCCAAGGTCTGCACTAGCAAAATAAATCAGAGAACTGAGGCAGCTAGCATAATAATCCAGTTCAAAAAAACTTTGGTGACCTGAATTTTTGCAGACTGGATGTCTAATAAGCACTCTTACCTGTTAATGGTTTTATTCTCCATGCCCTTGTCAGCGTGGGGTTTCTAAGTCACATTTCTTCGGTCAAAGATTTTAGGTCCAGGATCACGTTATTAACAGTAGAGTCTTCACAAGCATGGCAGAAGAAGCAGAAAGACATTCCTTTCCCTCCATCGACAGATTCAAGAATCTAACAGCCAGCATGCTGCCCAGAAATAAAGAGGTTATTTCTAATGTGAATCTAGAGAAACAGCCAGTGGCAACCACGTTGCCTATCCGCAAGCAGTCCTGATCCTCGCCTTGAACTGGAGGTAGCATGTGATTAAGTGTCAGCTCTTGGATAAAGTAAGTTTATCGGTCAGGGTCCCAGCAGGAAACACAGTTTGTCTCCAGATGGTTCAAACCAGGGGACTTTAAAGAGGGGGCTACTGACAGAGGACTAAATAGAGTTAAGGAAACAAACAAGGGATGAGGAATGAGCAGAGAGGCATGTGGGGATTCAGGTTGGCAGGAGGCCCTAAGGGATGAGGACAGAAAATTGTTTCCTGAGACCAGTGAGAGCTGGGAGGGGAGAGGGGCCAGGAAGCAGAGGCTGTAGTAAAGTGGGGGTGCAGCTGCCACTAGAGATGTATACTCAAGGGGACAAGGGGGTGGCAAACCCACCTCCCCACCTCCCTCCCTCCAGATCATGCCAGTGCCTCCCACTTGCCAAATCCAACCAGGAGCCATGGTCAGCCTCTGGGGACTTCAAAACCAAAGTACACTCGGGGGTGGGCAGCAAAAGAAGAATAACTAGTATCAGTTCAGTTCAGTTCAGTTCAGTCGCTCAGTCGTGTCCGACTCTTTGCGACCCCATGAATCGCAGCACGCACCACTCCCTGTCCATCACCAACTCCCGGAGTTCACTCAGACTCACGTCCATCGAGTCAGTGATGCCATCCAGCTAGTATAGTCAGTAATATTCTTTAGACTGTGTAAGCTGAACTATGACTAGTGCTTTACCCTGCCTGAGGCACAGGGCCATCAGCCCACATCTTCTGTCATGTCTCCTTACACCACTCAGCCAGCACTGGACACTCTGCCCTGTCTAGCCTCTCTTTCCACTCTCCTCCCAAAACTAGTATTCATCAAGGCTCTCCTGACCTTATTGTCCCTCCCTAAGCCTCAATTCTTTTTACACCCATAATCCTTAGCAAAAGGAAACACCACCGTTGTGCTTGTGAGTGTGCGTGCACGCTCAGTCACATCTGACTCTTTGTGACCCCATGGACTGTAGCCCACCAGGCTCTTCTGTCCATGGAATTTTCAGGCAAGGATACTGGAGTAGGATGCCGTTTCCTCCTCTAGGGGATCTTCCTGATCCAGGGACTGAACTGGTGTCTCCTGTGTCTCCTGCATTGACGGGCAGATTCTTTACCACTATACCACCTGAGAAGCCCAACATCCACTGTTAGAAGGTGAAATTATTAAGTCTGTATTTTTTTCTACCCGATAAGTAAGTATTTACTGAGCCTTATTAGATATCAGGAACTATATACTTCATGCTGAGGATACAATGGTGCATTAAAAGGACAGATCCCCCATTCATACTCTGGCACTTTCAGTTTAGTAAGGTAAAGAATGGTAAGCAGAATAGTCACAAAAGTATATATATGCAATTTTAAACCGTGTAAACGAATAAAAAGTACCTTGAGAACATATGGCAGACAGACCTAGTCTATAAGCTATAGAACTTCCCTAAGAAGCGATGCCTGAGTTGAGATACGAATGATGAGTTAAAATTAAGTAGGCAAAAGAAAGTTTGAGGAAAAGATACAGAGTGAGATTTCCAATAGAAATAGATGTGCAAAGGGCCTGAAGCAGGCAGAGCTATATTGTTCTTTGTGATGGAAGATCCATGAAAAGGGACATGGAGAGCCAGCCAGCCAGAGGTAGTTCAGTAAAGCTGGAGCCTCATTTAACACATCTATGAGCCATATTTGACCAACTTTTTAGACACTTAAAGTAGTTTCACTGAGAATAAACATGAGGCTGCAGAATTTTTAAAATGCATGTTTTATCACTGAAGCCTTATAAAGATCATATTAGTTCCCCCAAACCTCCTCTCCAATAGTCATGGGTTTGCTGAATTTTGTTAAATAGCCCGTTTTCCTAAGGCAGAGAAAATACTAAAGAGACAGGTCTCTGAGCTATATAATATTCTCATATCACCTGATTATTCAGAGAATTGAAAAGCTAAAGGATTAAAGTTGCTTTAAAGAACAATTAAGAACTGAATGTTATTACTTTTTTCTTTGTCTAGATTTTTTGTTTGCTTTGGGCTCTTTTGGTGGTTTGGTTTGGGGTTTTTGCATTTACCATGGAACAAGTTTTGTAAGTGAGTGAAGGAGGAGAATGTTGGGCTCTTTCAACAGGTATGTGCAAGCTTAGAGAGGCTATTAGTATTTGTTCACAATCTTGTTTTCCTGGAACTCCAAAGACCACAGCCACATTCTCAAACCAAAGCTGTTTATTACCTTGTGCTCCCCCTGCTGGTCCCAGGCTCACAGAACCAAGGTGTTTATAGAGGTGAGTCTCCAATTCTGGGCTTCCTCGGTCAAATCTGCCTGCAGTGCAGGAAGATCTCCTGGAAAATGAAATGGCAATCCACTACGTATTCTTGCCAGGAAAATCCCATTGACAGAGGAGCCTCGTGAGCTACAATCCATAGGGTTGCGAAGAGTCAGATGCTACTCAGCCAAATTCTAACCAAACATCTCTGTCACTTCTGGTTCCACCAGTTTCAGGAGACCCCCTACCCTTACCCACAGCTCCAATACCCATTTCTCCAAAACTGGGGTTCCCTTTCTCTTAATTATCAAAGCATGGATTGTCTTTGCTACTCGAGGCAGCACTGAACTGAAAATCCTCTTGCTTTGTACTCTGTCTCTCTTCTTATCAATATATTCCCTGATCGGTCCATAAATTTCTACAGGTCAATGACCATGACTCTGAATGCTTTTGAACCACAAAGAATCCAGCTCAAAACTAGGCAAATTTTTGTGGATTAACATTAGAAAGAAATGCTTGGTGAACCTGAAAACAATTAGCAATTGAAAATAAAAAATGCAACCATGTTCAACCTCTTTTAAAAGAGAATATCACAGATAACATATTGTATAATATTCTTTGTCACCAGATATTCAACTAATATTCATCAGCTAATATTTTTTCCTTTTCCCTCTCTGCTGCTTCTTTCCCACTGCTGATAGGCCCAAAAGTTTTTGATCAAGGGTCTATATATAAACACAACACAACACACACACACACACACACTTCTCTAATCTCTTTCCTCTTTAAAATCCAAAGCTCCTTTTAAACCCAGTGATCATTCCATGTTCAGAAGACCATAGGACTGTGTAGCTCACTTGACCAGCCAGGCACAATGATCTCCCTTATGGGGTTGAACCCCTTCGGACTTTCTGTCCTAACCCCAACACCTCAGGTTATGGGTTTGTTGTTTTTTTTTTTTTTTTTTGCTGATACAAGCACTGGAGGTATCCCCATGGAGACATAAAAAGGCTTCTGGTTTCTACTTAATAAGGAAACCTGAAAATATACAAGACCCTAAATGCATGGCCTCTGAGAGAATTTTCCCATGGGCAACATCAGGTGTAAGAAATAATTAGGGAGGGCACAGCCATACTTGAATTAAATTTCATATTATATTTACTTGCCAGCAAAATACTGTGCCAACCCTCAACTGATTTTCTTTAAATTATGTCTTTCCTTTGTTTTTCTTTTCTCCAATATAATGATAATACAATTGCTTTGTGCCCAAGATTTTCCTAGGTTTGGCCACGTTATTTTTGTGTGTGTGTGCTTGATCTTGAAAATAATCTTGGTCTGTAGGCAGAGGAGAGAGGATAAGTGGCTTGCCCAAGGTCACACAGCTAGTTAGTGGCACCACCAAGGCTAGAATATAAATATCCATCCTTACCCTGTTGCCTGTCTTAACGTAAATCTCAAATACCAGAAATATGAATTACAAAGTATGGGATTCTGAGTCAGGGAGAGAATGAATCCAAATATTTTGAGAGCCAACAATACTTTGCTAGCCCCCAAATCATCACAGAGCCCCTATATTGAGGATGCATTTCCAACTGGAGTGCTTCTATCCATGGGGCTTGGATAATGGTACTTTCTATTTATCAGACTGTCCACAAGAACTAAATAAGTAAAGGGTTGCTTATAAAGTACTTGGAGATCCCTAAGTGCTATGCTGATGATGTCAGCATCCATGGCAAGGTAGACTGTTTTACATCAAGCAATTGTAAATACTGATGGCATCTGTAATGTCTAACTAGAGCAACTTATGGGTTCTATTCTATTCTTTGATTTTGACTTGTTTCTGGGCCAGTATCTTAGATCCCTACCCTTACCTTAATGCACTTTTTATAGTTTAATTTCCTTTTTGTGGTGCTGTTTGGAGTTGGAATTTTTAAAAAACAATATGACTCAATTGAAATCAGATTTCACCCAAAGAAGTCAAACAGATCACAGAGAGGCTCGATCTGAAAACTGCCCCATAGCCTGTGCTCATTTCATAGAGAATAATATGTTTCATTTGCTACCCTTTAGTTTCTACCTGAGTGACTTGCTTTTCTCAGCCTTGTGATGGTGCAGTATTGGGAGTTAATCAGCAAAGCCTCCTGAAAGTGCACCCAGCATGGTGGTGGTGGTGAGTTCCTCAGTCATGGCCTACTCTTCGCAACTCCATGGACTGTAGCCCACCAGGCTCCTCTGTCTGTGGAACTCTCCAGGCAAGAATACTGGAATGGGTTGCCATTTCCTTCTCCAGGGCATCTTCCTGACCCAGGGATTGAATCCTTGTCTCTTGCATTGCAGGCAGATTCTCTACTGCAGGGAAGCCCACAGAATGTATTTGTCACCCACAAAAACTTTGTGGGTAACATATTTTTGCAGCCCTATTTAGTCCTTCCTGACAATGTGAACTCTACTCCATTCCATGGTTAGGGCTGCCATATTCATAAAGACATGAATCTCTAAGGAAACATTCATTTGCAGACAGGACCAGCCAGCAATACTTACGAAGCAGGTTTAGTGCCTGCTTCTACACAGCTTCTCTGCTGAGGCCACAGCATGTAACATTCCTGTAAGAGCATCCTCCAGGAAACAAGAGTCCTGTACTGAGAATAATCATATGCTTATATCAGAGTGGAGAGGAAGTGTATAGCTCACCCTTTAGCCACTCAGTTTCCCCAGGAGAGAATTAAGACTTTAAAGAAATAGTGGGGGAAGAGGTCTGGGGGAATGGAGAGAATCCCAGCAGAAGTTGATCAAGAGGAGCAAGAATGATCTACAAGGACGGAGACCACAATAGGTCCTGCCCCTTCCCATTCACTTGACCTTAGAATAACTGCTTAGTCTCCATGGGTTCAATCCATAGAGTGGGAAAAACATTAGAACCCCCTTCATAGCATCTGTGTGTGTGTGTGTCAAATGAATAACATATATGAGTGGGGTTTGGTGGGGGGCCCATTCCAGCTTCAGCAATGATAACAGTGCTACTTCAGGGACAGCCCCCAGAACCCCAATCATCCTGGGGGGAGCACTGGAGAAGAGCAAACTAGAAAGGCTAGAGCATGCCAGGGACAAGCTCTGCTTCCATGACATTGCCCAGAGTAGTCTCTGGGGACACTCATATCTCAGTGATGAATTAATGAGCTAATGAGATCAGACATGCTGTATATACACTGTGCTAATTTTTTCTTTAAAGTTTTCATAAATGGACCAAGGCTTACAGAAGTCTTCTAATACCATTAATAGTATATGTCTTCCACGCCACACAATTAGTTGTTTGGAGGGAAAGAAAAATCTGTACGACAATAAGAGAATCATGGATGAACAAGAGAGAGGTTTATGTTATTTTTCCTTGAGTAAAATACTTGCATTTATTGAACCACTTTAGGAAATCCTTTCTCTAAGATCAAAAAGTCTTGGCTCTTGAGTTGGAGATGGGGAGAGGGTTCCGGGAAGGGTGAGAATTCCTTTGAATTAAGATTATTTGCAGAACAAAGCTACGTTTAATTGCCCTAATTATTTTTCAATGAAGATCCTCACATAGGTACTCAGTGATTGTTAAGGATATTACTAAAGATTCCCTGCCTATATCACGTTTCAGAAGAATGCAAAACATTCTAAAGGTAAGGTGCCCTTTCCCCATCCTCCATCTTCTTAAAAAAAAAAAAAAAACCCACCAGGCAGAAGACACAATAAATTATTTATTCCACAGAAACTAGACCTTCTATTTTAACTAGTTCGTCTATTTAGAGTTGAACTGTGCTACTGTTCTTCCAAATCTGGCAACAGGTTTCTGATAATATCACAATCTCACTATATTAATTAGTTTTTGAGACCCACGCCCAACCCCAGCAATAAAAAAAACCTAGTCGTTTAAGGTCACAGTTTGACTTATTTACATTTGACAAATAATTTGGCAAACTCTGCACTGAACCACTCCATACAATAGAAAATATATTGTCATTCAAGTTAACAAAAGAATCTTTCTTTGCCATCTCACTACAATGGCCCTGCAAATGAACATCGCCTGAATAAAATCCTAACCACATTTTCACTCTCATTAACCACAGTAGGGTAGCACACAATTTGCCTGGCTCCTGCTTAGACCACTGTGCACCATTTTAGTAGCAGCAGTTTGATGGGTTTTATGGCAGGTGATATATGGAGTGGGAGTTTCGGGAGTCGTAAACAGAAGGCACTGTGTATCACAATGTGGTTTAGGGATATAATGACTGTGTTGTAAAGCGAGGGATGACAATACTACACTAGGCTTGGGGTACTGAACCAATAGACCAAACAGCTCAACATAATTCAAGTAAGAGTGAAGAAAATCGTAGGAAGGGGTGTGTGTGTGTGTGTGTGTGTGTGTGGGCACACGTGCACACGCGTACACATGTGCGTGCTCTAGGCCTTCTAGCTTCCATTAATTACTTCCGATGGAAAGGAGCAGCAGAAATATAGGAAGATTGATATGGAGGGGAAAATAACACCAAAATAAACTTTCTTTTCTATCCAGAGAATCCCGGATGGCAGAGAGCTCAAATTCTGTCTAACTTACAAGGTCCCCTTCTGTCCAGATGGCAGGGAGACTTTGAGGGGGCTAGCAAGTTTTGGGATTCTTTCTGTTAAGGTCTCTCAGTATCCTGGGTGTCCAAGACGCTGGCTGTCTCTAAATTACTCCTAGTCACTTTCTCCCAGAAGGCTGGGCCTGTCTGCTGCTGCTGCTGCTAAGTCGCTTCAGTCGTGTCTGACCCCGTGCGACCCCATAGACGGCAGCCCACCAGGCTCCCCCGTCCCTGGGATTCTCCAGGCAAGAACACTGGAGTGGGTTGCCATTTCCTTCTCCAATGCATGAAAGTGAAAAGTGAAAGTGAAGTCGCTCAGTCGTGTCTGACTCTTAGCGACCCCATGGCCTGCAGCCTACCAGGCTCCTCCGTCCATGGGATTTGCCAGGCAAGAGTACTGGAGTGGGTGGCCACTGCCTTCTCTGAGGGCCTGTCTGGTATTCTCCAAACAAAAAATGGCAACACACAGCCTCTTCCAAAGAAAGCTATACTGAACCAACAAAGGAGGGCTTGTGGCTACTGACTTGCTATGTGGCCTTGGCCAACTCACAAAACCTCTCTGAGTCTTCATTTCCTTTTGGCACATTATCCTACCTTACTGACCTACTACAGGGATCATGTCAGATTGTGGCCTGAAATTCTAAAGCAAATGCCAACATAAATCATCATCTTTTTCACCATCTTTGCCATCACCACCCTTATCACAGAAGTATAAGGAACTGAGACATGAATGTGCATTTTGTTCTCACCACATTTCCCCTCCTTGACTCCCAAAGAAGAGTTAGGCTCCTTGTGTTCCCTTACTTTAGCCAAGGATTGTAAAGGCTGAAAGTAGAAATTGCCTGCAGAAAAATCCCTACCTGGCATTTTTTCCCCTATAAGTTTGAGCTCTTTGACATAGGGAAAGAAGCAAATGCTTTGGAGTTGAGAGGTTTCCAAGAGATTGGAGGGGGTGTGACTCCAAGGGAAGGTGACAGGGCCACTGATGGAGAGTTGCCACAATGCACCTATAGAGGCTGACCCCAGATGAGAAGGCTGCCAGCCTGGGCAAAAACATGATGCCATGGAAGCATTACATTCACAGACTGAAAGGAACCAATGGAAGTGAGGGTGTGAATAATACTCTGGGTGGACAGATACCAGAGGGGCCTAGAGAAAATCTTTGTCCCAACCTCTCCACCAGACGAATGAGACCGTATTTCTCATCTGAGCCAAATCAGAATGAAGTTGATTTAAATAGAATAATGCTGCCTGTATTTGTGGCCTGAAGTTCAGATCTACTCTATTGTCTCCCTGGATATTTGTATCGGGATGAGACGCAGACCTCAACCCAGGCTTAAACGATACATACTAGTTGGCAGTGATATTCCTATCCCTGCTTACTTCACCTTTGCCTATTACTCCTTCACCAGTTTGACACAACTGAGGACACTCAAAAAGAATATATCACAACCCTCCCCAGAAACCCCACAAAGAAAGTACAAGAACAAAGGCATCCTTAGAGTTCTCAGCTTCCCAAGGAAACTGTGAGTGGGAAGACAGCTCCCTTCAGAATGTTGAAGTTCCAATGCATTTTTTAAAATCTCCATGCAATTGCCTCATCGCCCTCCACCCTTTATATCTGCAGGAATAGAACAGAGAGATCCCACTGCACCTCAGGCCACCCCCGGCCTCTCGTCCTGATACCAGATGCCATCCGAGCACATCACCATAGTCTATGTGGAACTGCTGCAGCTGTCACTTCATTTCCTCCTTTCGTCTTAACTAGGAAATGACTGACCCACATGTTCCACGTACCTATTTATCAACAGATCATAAGCCCAGTCTTCTGAGATCCCGTGACAGGTCCCATTAGCTGTGAGCTGCCCAATAATGTGTATAATCAGTTGTTAATGGCGCTATGCTATTCCGTGAGAGTTGGGCCATTAGTGAGTGTCAGCACAGCCCCCACCTGGCTCATACATGGCTTCAGAGATGCTGCATGCTTCTATTTGTGATGGTTCCCACACAGGTGAGAGGTGGGTGGATGCTTTCCAAAATTACACATTCCAGACACCTGGTGTCCCTTTATAGACTCTGTTTGAAGACTCCTATGGTAAGCAGGCTTATGGATGCTTGAGTTATAAGGGGGAACAATATGCCATTTGGAATGATAAAACTCAGTCCAGAAGCAAATAGATGGGTCCCTCTGATCCTCTAGGTACTTTGAGTCACTATAAGATAACTAACACTTTGGAGATAATCTTAAAATTTCAAATCCTTCTAAACATAGATCTTCCCAATGACATTCTACATACAAATACCTTATAAGGGTCCAGACACAGCTGTACTCTACAGCTGTGGAGAAATGTCAACAAGGTTATACAATTTAGAGTCCCCCCTGCCACACATACATATACATAAATACACACACACTTCTTTTTGAATAAAGATGTCCCCACCACCACAGCTTGCTTCTATACTTATTCCAAGACCTCCTTGGTTTCCTTTATATGTTTTGTAAGTATTTCATGTAAGGGCCCAGGAGCCAAGCGAACCAAAAGCTTCAAGCAAAAGGGAAATGTACAAAAACTCTATGTCATGAGTTTTCCCTTCATGCTCACTACAAAATCCGTGCCCATCACCCAGACAGGATGACCTCTAGCCTCAGCCCAGATTCAGACACTTTAGAAGTTTTCCCAGCTTAGACCTTTGTAGGTCAGAATTTGATTTATTTGGGAAGGGAAAGTTTCACTGAACCTAGAAATCTGTCAACCGAATCCAGCCAATGCTCAAGTGATTTACATCCACTCGACGTCCCAGCTCTGCCTATCAAAGGCCCTAGAGTTTTTACTGCTGCCTCCATAAAAAAGAAATTTAGCGCTAAGGACTTGCCAAAGGGTCATCACATGTTGTTGGAGGGAAATAAAAAATGAGATATTTGTAAAGTGCAGAGAGAAAGCATGAGGCTCAGCTTACACTCTCCCTCCAGTCTAGCTGCCAAGAAACTGCGGCCTGGGTCTATTCTTTCCGGAAAAGTCATTTCCTCAGAACGACTGAGGAAACAGAGGTATTCCCAGGCCTTGGAGGAGAGGAGGACCCCTGAACCAGCTTGGGGTCCCAGGGGAATCACAAGAGCCCTGGTCCAAATTCACCCCAGAGTGAGATGGCTGAGACCTTATACATCACAATGGTAGAAGTGGGCTGGAGAGGCCAAAGCTCTGACCATGAATGTCCTAAAACACCAAAACACACTGTTCAGAATCCTTTCCCAAGGAGAACTGGATCTAAGACACATTCAGAGGCATCAGGTGCACCAGCTCCAAAAGACACCCAGACATCCCAGCCCCACTGCCCAACAGGAATGGTAGATGAAAATGTGAGCATTCCCTGGGCAGTCCTCATTCATTCATTAGAGGGGGGAATGCATTAAGTGCCCACCACATGCCACACCCTGAACTGAGGATGCAGAGATGAAAAAACCAAACTGCAATTTGTACGTTTCTGAACCTTGTCAGAGAGTGAAGAACACTCATGGTTTGAAAGGTGAGCTCAAGGAATAGGACCAGTTAGGGAAGGTCCAAGCCATCTGGACAAGATGACTCAGTTGTCAATGCCTTCTGATGGACCTACACTGTTACACAATCCCACGTTCTGATTCTGCCTGAATCTCTGCTTGTTCATGAATGCACCCATTTATTTAATCATGCAGACATTTATCCAGTCAACCAATATTTAGAGAGGGCCTAGTATTTTCTAAACGTCATGCTACACTCTAGAGAGATGATGCTAAGCAAAACCATGCATGATCCTTGCCTTTGTGGAACTCACTAATAGTTAATTGCAAGTAAATAACTAAATGTAGAATTTCAACTATGTAAGTGACACAAAGGAGAAATTCAGGGTGCTCTATGAGAGCCTAAAATGAGGAAGGAGGGTTAATCAGATCAGGGAAATGAGGGACCATTTCTCTTGGTGTCGTTTGTTTTGTGTCTCTATCCCCTGTAATTCCTATAACTGGAAGGTAGCTCTAAAAGCATGATGGGAAAATGATCCCTCATTTCCCTAATGCCTGACTCTGGGAGGATGAGATTTTAAGTAGATAAAAGGAGGAAGAGTGCTCCAGGCACAGGCACCTGCAGCTGCCAGCAGTGGGTGCTGTGTGGTGAGTAGCAGGACCAAAAAAGGCCAGGGTTGTGAAAGCCCAGCATGAAGGAGTACCTGGAAGAAGACACAGCTGCAGGAGAATACATGGGAGTTGGATCACAGTCTTTAGGAATTGCAGCTCTGTCCTGGAACAATGACAAGCTTTTTCAGGCTGCCCCATGATCATATTTGATTTTAGAAAACATCCCTCTGTTTGCATGATGGAGAAGAGAAGAAAAGGGAGCCATCACAGATGCAGGGAGACCAGTTGGGAGTCATTTACAGTCCAAGCAAAAGATGGTTTGGCTCAGTTAAGAGTGGTGCTGTAGGTGGGAATGGGGGAAAAAGATGAACACATTAGAAATAAAGATCTGGATTGGGTATGTGGGGTGATGGGTGGTCTAGGCTCTGGTTTGTATAACTAGAGACTACAGCTGCCCAAACTACAATCTACACTGTGGTCATGATCTGTGTTCACCGCCATTTCTCAGCTTGCCTGACCCTTTACAACTCTCATGTGCTCTGACGGTAAAGCGTCTGCCTACAATGCGGGAGACCCAGGTTCGATCCCGGGTCAGGAAGATCCCCTGGAGAAGGAAATGGCAACCCACTCCAGTATTCTTGCCTGGAAAATCCTAGGGACTGAGGAGCCTGGTAGGCTACAGTCCATGGGGTCTCAAAGAGTTGGACACAACTGAACGACTTCACTTCACTTAATGAATGACCTGGTCTCAACCTTGACCTTCTAGACCACGTCTCCTGACAATGTCCTTCAGAAAGTCATCTGGCTTCACATGCCATGATATCTCCATACCTCTTGCTTAGTCCCTGAGCATCCCTCACCCCTACCTCTCCACTCCTGCCTCAGCTTCAACCAACCAGATCTTTGCAGTTCAAGTTGCTGCACATTCTGCTATTCTGGTTAAAACCAGGGGCAGATACACCTTCATGGCTGGTTGCAGAGACATATTCCTGATAGATAACATTGTGCTTTCATGATTGAACACACAAAAATGAGTCAATTCTCATTCATACAATAATGGAGGAATAAGTAATGGTGCTATTCATTGAACTACTATTTACTGAACACAACATTATATACTTTATATAGTTTAAACTACTTAAACTTCACAATAATGCCAAGAGAAAGATACTATGATTATTATCCCCATTTTACAGATGAAGAAACCAAGGCACAGAGAGATTAAGTAAGGGCTGACACTAGAGAGACACTAAACCTTGCCCATCCCTCAGACTTTAAGCTGCAGGGTCCTTTCACTGTCTGAAATGCATTGAAGAAACTGGAGAAATATACAAAGATCACCACTCTGTTTTACATTGGTGTCCACCCCAGGATATGTATGTAGTAGTATTTAGAAGAGTACAAGCTGGGTGAACTCAGCATCTTTTCGGACCATCCTGATACATCACTGGGACCACCCCCAAACCTATGCAGTTGCATCTTCTACATCTCCAGCCATGCTTCCCCAAACCTTTTTGTGTAAATTTGTCTTCAGAAAGTCTCACCAAATCTATACAGCTTGTTTTCAGCATCTGGTATCTTTATTTCCCTTTTCCTTTTCCATAATGCTCCCCACTAATATAGAGTCTAGGCTTGCCAGATAAGACACAGGATCCATAGTTATACTTAAATTTCAGATAACAACAACAAAAATTTAGTATACATATGCCCCATGCAATATTTGGGACATACTAAACAAAAAATGTATTCAATGTTTATCTAAAATTCAAATTTAAGTGAGAACCTGTATTTTCATTGAGTGTATGCTCAATGGACTCAGTGGTGTCCAACTGTTTGCGACTCTATAGACTGTGGCCCGCCAGGCTCCTCTGTCCATGGGATTTCCCAGGCAAGAATACTGGAGTAGGTTGCCATTTCCTCCTCCAGGGGATCTACTCGACCCAGGGACTGAACCCATGTCTCCTGCATTGGCAGGTGGGTTCTTTACTGCTAAGCCACCTGGGAAGCCCCAAAACCAATAAAAGGTAAAAGTTTTATAAGGAATAAGATAGTCACAAAATTTCAAAGTATCACTCTAAATTGCAAAAGGAGAGACATAAACCTACCATTAAGAGTGCCTGTATTTACCACCATCACAAAATGATCAAACTTAAGATCACTGATAGTAGGATGTCTTGATCCATATGCCTCTAGGTGAGAAACAGTGTCAAGCACATAGAACCTCCTGTAAAGCATCCTAGACATCAAGGTTTAATGATAACCTCATCATGCTTTAAAAGAGCTAACTTGAAGTTATAAGAAATACAGGGGATAGAGACACAAAGCAAATGACCCCAAGAGAAAATGATCAAGCAAATCCAGATAATAAGATATTATATAAGATAGCTGTCCTGGTCTATTTTTAAAATCTATATTTTTTAAGTGAGGTACTGTTGGACTTTTGCAAATTAAAGAAATTTAAAGAAACATTACAACTAAATGCAATACATTAAACTTGATTGGATTCTAGTACTGAAACTTAGCTGTAAATGACGTCTAAGACTTAAGGAATTATTCTAAGGTATAGTAATGGCGATAGGGTTATTTAAAAGACTATCTCAATTTTCAGGAGGTACATCAGAATCACATAAAAATAAATATCATAATGTGTGCAACTTATTTTTAAATTTCCCAGTATATACATATGCATGTACGTGTGTGGAAATTTATAGACAGAACAAGTAGCCATTGTCGAAACCTGGTGATCACTGTGTAGTTCTTCCAACATTTCTGTATGTTTGAAAATGTTCATAATACAAAGATGAGGGAAAATTTTTCTTCAAACCTGGCAAGTCAGCCTGCTTCAAGGGACAATCCTATCTCTAAAATAATACCACCAGCTTGCAGAGTCCTTATGATACCACAGAGTAGTGGGCACGGTGGAAGAAAAGCTTTTCTCTATAACGGCAAGAAAGTATTTGTACCATGAATTTAGAGAATGTAATCTGAACACAACCTGGCGATTAAACAACAACAACAACAATCTAAGTGTACCTGAGTTTCAAGTTTATAAATTCTAAATTAAGATGCCCTAGGCCTGGTCCTCATTCTATAGATATGGTATCCTCCACCCACCAGATGACCTCACCTGTAAGGTGTACATATATACTGGGGAACAAAGTGGGTAAGAGAGTGCCCATTTATTTAAATCAGAGGTGTATCCCTTAGCACCGAAAGTGTAATGCATGGCTATGCTTGAATGGCTATGTGAGATAATGGACTCTGCTCTCATTGATAAAACAGAGATGGAATGATAGATGCAATTAGTCACAAATACCTTTTCCTTCCACTGTCATGTGCTTTGCCCTGCTTCTTAGAAGGCACAGACTGCTTCCCCACCCCACTGTCAGATGTGGCCATGATTTACTTTGGCATATGCATGAACCTGAGGCAAACAGCCAAGTAGCAACTTCAAAAGTGAATGGAAGTTTGTCGCTTGCAACAACATGGATGGGCCTGGACAGTATTATGTTCAGTGAAATAAGTCAGACAGAAAGATAAATACTATATGTTTTCACTTCTATGTGGAAGCCAAAGAAAAAAACAAATAAATATAACAAAACAGAAACAGACTCACAGATACAGAGAGCACTTAGTAATCACTAGTGGGGAGGGGTTGGACGAGTGGCAAGACAGAGGAAGGGATTAGGAGGTACAAACTACTAATATAAAATAAATAAGTTACAGGGATGTAATGTACAGCAAAGGGGATATGATCTATAAAAACATTGAATCTATTTGAATCTATTGATCTATGAAAATATTGAATCAGGTGTACTATGCTGTACACCTGAACATAATATAATATTGTAAATCAATTATACTTCAGTTTTTTAAAAAGTGATGACAAAGTTCAGCCCGCTCTTGCATTTTTCTTGCATTGTTCCACCATGAGAACACATCCAGAATAAGGACTGCTCCTTCAGCCAGGGTCCCAGATAATATGAACAGATCCACAGTTCACTTTCAGCTGGGCACAGAGCTGTCATCAACTTCTGGCCCTCACAAAATGTGAATGAGAAAGATGTTTTACTTTGTAGTTGCTGTTATTTGGAGGAGAAGGCGATGGCACCCCACTCCAGTACTCTTGCCTGGCAAATCCCATGGAGGAGGAGCCTGGTGGGCTGCAGTCCATGGGGTCGCTAAGAGTCGGACACGACTGAGCGACTTCACTTTCACTTTTCACTTCCATGCATTGGAGAAGGAAATGGCAACCCACTCCAGTGTTCTTGCCTGGAGAATCCCAGGGACGGGGGAGCCTGGTGGGCTGCCATCTCTAGGGTCGCACAGAGTCGGACACGACTGAAGCGACTTAGCAGCGGCAGCAGCTGTTATTTGGAGATAGTTGTTACTCCAGCCATCACTGACCATCCCTGAAGATATAAGCAGTATGGACTTTGCAAGGTTGATATTCAGATCTAATGATATAATGCCTGAAAGGCAGGTAGCATAGCACCTGACATACAGTCACCACTCAGAAACTGTAAGCTGTCATGATGAATCTGTCTCTCCAGCTTCATCCACACCTATGTCAAGCACACTGACATGCCATGTTGCAGATGTTCAGCTTGAGCCCCTAACACACTGATACCAAGTTACCATAGACCAGTCCCTGCAATCAACACTCCGTGTAATCGCTTCCTTCTGCCACTGTGGCTGGTCTCTGTTGTAGTCTGCCTCTGGGTTGTCTGTGTCTTATGCTGCTGAGCCTGTCTGCAGAGTGCCCGGCTCTCCTCTGCCAAGCACATGGGTGATGGCGCTCACACACTCATGACCTCTGTCACTGCTTGGTGCCCAGTTTCTCAGCTGACTCCACCTGGCACCGCATCATGGCCTCGCTCCAGACTTCCAGGTCTCATGACTGTCCATCAGAACAAGAAATGCTGCTCTTTCTGGCTGTGCTGTTATGTGCGTGTGTATTGAGGCAGGGTCGTGGTGGGAGGTGGCGGTGGGTCATGGAAACTTGCAAAGGTACTAGGGTTCCTAGCAATTTTGTGTTTTTAGTTTTATTGTGATCCAGGGGTGCCCCAGGTGACTGGGTCAGCTGAGTTTTAGTAGAGCTTTCATTGTTCCAGAACTATGGTCCTTACCAATCTTGTTATGGCTAAGCTAAGCTGAACCACTTCTACGAGACTTCCTCACTCTGTGTGCTTCTCTTAAAGCTCTGCTCTCCTTCTCTGTAATCTTGTATCTGCTGGAATCAACTCTCCTCAAGTTTCCCAAGCATGTTTGCATAGGTCTGAGCCCCAGTGATGGAAAGGATTTTTATGTTCTCCCCATAGGCTCATGTAAATCAGTGGCTGGTCAGAGTCTGCCCAGATGATGTGTGCAAGGGAGTGCTGGCTTCAAAGTCACCAATGTCACACACAAGTCCTAACTCACTCCAGACATGACCCCTATTAACCAAGCATGGTTTCCATATTATAGCTGATAAATTAATTTTCACAATAAATTGCTTGAAATATTAAAGCATTCAACTGGATACGATAATGCTATTGAAGGAAACATCCCCAGACCAGGGACCCTGGAGTTGTGCACCTGATTCCCACTCCAGGAGTGTCCAGTCCTGGTTCCATAGCTAGCTGGCAAAAACGCCCCTGAACGAGCCTCTTCACACTCATTTGAACCATGAGTGAGGCCAGGGGTCAGCACCCTGCAGCCTGTGGGCCCAGCCTGGCCTGCTACTTGTTCTTGTCAGTCAAGTTTCACGGAGTCGAGCCATGCTCACTGTGCATGTACTCCCCACAGCTGCTTTCTCACTACAATAGCAAAGTTGAGTATTTGTGACAAAGACAGAGTGGCCTACAAAGCCTAAAATATTTGCCCTCTGGCCATTTAAAGAAATAGTTAGGTTGCCCTTGAGTGAGATGATCAGTAAAGTCTCCTCTAGCTAGGAGAGTCTCTAATTTGTGTGCTATATCCAGCTCTATTAAGAGTTGCAATATTTAGAGGGGGGTGTCTGGAAAAGAACTCATCCTACCCAAGGCTTTGAAATGGTTGATGCTGCAGCCATTCCACCAAAATATGGTTCATCATGCAGGGATGGGTTTTAGAGGGAAGAATATCTTTCAGAAGCAAGAGAAGCCTGAGACGGTTTGCTATTTTAGCTTTTCAAGGAGACCTTGTGTTTGATACTGAGAGTGAGTGAGTGAGTGAGTGTGTGTGTGTGAAAGCTCCATGTATCTACTTCTGTTCACATTAATAGAAGGCACATGGTTCCTTCAAGAGGGAAAATATCTTTCAGAAAGAGCATAATTTACTCTAGTGGATAACAAATAGTGGGAAGCTTTCTCAGCAAGCAACACTGTATCTAGTTTCAAATTCCTTTTTCAAGCCAAAGAAAATGATGATGATCTCTAAGGCGTCCCTGTTTTTTTGACACAGACCTGAACTCAGCATTCTAAACAGGACTATGCAGAATTGGATTACATTTCATCTCCCTCACCCATCCATCTTCCCTTCCCTGCTCATTTGCTGGGGCTGCGGAAGTATTGAGTGCTCCAGGACAGACTTGGTTTTCCAAACCATGCAAGTCATTATGAATGGCCTTGTGTCCAGGTAAAGGTTAAGGAGGTCTTTTGTTGTTCTAGTTTAACTTGTCCCTGCCACTGCAGCCTAATCATTCCACATAATAATAGGCCTGATACACAGGCCCGAGTCAAAGTCGCAAGTCAATAAATCCATTCCTTCCTTCCTTTCAGGCAAAGTGGTGAATAGTACTGAGTGCGCAGTGTCACCAGACTCCGTAGTCCATCACATCAAGGTCGTCTGGTATACAGCACATTAAAAAAAAAAAAAAAACTTTCCTCCTTTTCAGTGCCTTGCACATCCAAGAGAAGCATCTCTGTCCCACACACAAGGGTGGATGAGAGAGGGGTTGAAAGGCCAAGATTGATCATCCTGGTTCATAGAATCCTGAAGCCACTGAAATGGAGAGCCAGGACATCAGCTACCTCTGCTGTCCTCCTCATTTTATGAATACAGAAACATGTCAGACAGAGGGAGGATCTGTCCATGATCACGTGGCCAGCACTTTTCAGAGCAAGGACTGGAACACACATTTCCTGACTCCGAGTCCGGGGCCCAGTGTCCACTTTGAAAGGGGAAGATGCGGGGGGTGCAAAGAGAGAAGAGGACAAGAAATCTCCCTTTCCCTGTAAAGAAAACACTAGCCATTCCCAATCCCAAACACACAGAGTGCATTCTCTATACTCGGATAATACCTGATCTGTAGATAAACTGTGTGGAGTCACACTCTGACTCTGTTTCTAGGGGAAAATTATCCAAACATCTAAAAACCTCAGTTTCCTCATCTGTAAAATGGAGATAAATAAGGGTGTCACTTTCAAAGGGCTGTTCTGAGGCTTAAAGCATTAGACAATATCTGACTCATGATGTGAACGTGAAAGTTGCTCAGTTGTGCCCAGCTCTTTGTGACCTCACGGACTTTAGAGTCTATGAAATTCTCCAGGCCAGAATACTGGAGTGGGTAGCCTTTCCCTTCTCCAGGGGATCTTCCCAACCCAGGGATAGAACCCAGGCCTCCTGCATTGCAGGCAGATTCTTTACCAGCTAAGCCATGTGGGAAGCCACATGGGAAGACTCATGATGATGGCTCAGTAAATGCCAGCTCTTGTCATCACCACCACCATCACCAGGACAATGGCAGCAGCTGTGTTTTAGCCCACAGATGGCTGCCTAGTCAGCCTCTCTTTCCGCACTGGGCAAGCAAGCTCTCAGCTGCTCCAGTGACACAAAGTACTACAGCTCACCAAATTATCTTTTCACCTCTGGTGTGAAAATAAAACCTGCTGATAGAGACTCGTTGGAAGTATGCAATCCTGAGTTACAGTTTGTTTACTTTGCTAAGGGACTTTCAGCTCTTCCAGGTTCATAAATTCCTCGTGGTGGATGGGGGAAGGATTGTAAATTAACTTGAATAATAGGACCACGTTTGTGTACCTTCCAAAGGTTTAAATTGCTTTCAAAGAAAAAAAAAAAAAGTTACCCTTCTCATCTGCTGTCTCTATTCTTCCCTTAATTAGCAGTTGGATTAGATACCCTCGGAGGTGAGGAACCAAGGAGAGATCTGAACCAAATGTCAAGAATTTCTCCTCAGGGACCTGGAGAGCATCTTTCCACCATATCTATGAAATGAACATAATAATGTGGACTTGATGCCCAGATCATGCCAAATACCTGTTTCTTTCTGGCAAAGCCTAGGGTTCTCTGACATAATCACCATCTAGTATTGCCAAGACTGTGGCAAAAGGAGACATACTTCACGCATAGGGAAATGGGCTTTCCCTGAAGAATTAAGAAGGTGTCTGAAATCTGTATAGCACAGTGCCCTACACATAGTTAGGCCTTCTTTATAAACCTCTCATTTCTCCATAAACCTCTTCTCATTCATTCTTCACAGTTCTGAATGCCCCCGTCTTAGAGAAGAAGGCTTTCAACCAAGGCCCAGGACAACCACTGGGAGTCAGCTCCGTAGGAAAGAGTCCAAAGGTCTGGCTTCCATGCACTGACTTTGAGCCAGTCTGAACTGAAGAAGATATTTATTCTCATGACATTCTGAGATACTGCAAAGATGAAGGGAATAATGTCCATAAATACTGTCTAATGTCAACTAGCAAAACTCACTTTGTCTAGGCTAGAAATTATGGCATAAGAGTTATCATCAGTACCACTTGATACTTATTAAGGGTTCTTGAGTCCCACCTTCTATGTCCACTGCCTTTTATTCTCCTTCCCTTTTTATAATGTTTAAAGTTATCCTAAACTCAAAAACATACAGGAAAATAAAAATGACTAGCATTTATGGATACCTTTAACTACCTTAAAGAAAAATTCCTGCTACTGTAAGAATTTAAAAGAAAATTCAGATTCTCATCAAATGGTCTTTCACACAAATCAAAGAAATAGTTGAATAATATACTGTATTTTTCAACCAATGGACTTAATCCATATACTGGTATCTGATATTGTCTCCAAATAAATTGGTCAGGATGAAAAACTTAGCATATTAGCAAATATGACACTCAAAGCACCTTCTAAAAGTATATGAGTTATCCTGGAATCTGAGAGCTCAAATGGACCTCATCAGAAGTCTTGTTTCCCAACCATCTTAGAAAGAGTAGCCAAGAAGAGCTATCCACTCCCTTGTTGATACCCAGACCAGAAACTGTCTGCATTCAGATGCCCAAAAACCTTAGAAACAAGAAGTTTCACTCTTTCCTTTTCCTAATCTGACTGACAACCTTCATCTGCATGAGGATTTATCCCAGTATTTTGGTTTGGCTTTTGTGCTGTTTATTTGCACATCATTGAAATAGATCCTACAATGGAGACAAGAGGGAATCATCGTGTGACTAGCATAGTCCTAAACCCAAGAAAACGGTGTTCTGAAAAGGAAAGACTTATCTTTCCAAAGAGGAGTTTTGTTTTGTTTTTAAAGTCCAAGTAAAGGAATCAAGGCAATAGCTATTAATGAATAATAGTTTATTCAGACACTGTATATCCAATTTGTATGCATCACTTCATTCAAAAAACAACATAGATTAATGGCTATGAGGCTATCCTTGGGAGCTACAGTTTACTAGCTTGGTGATTTTAGTCCAGTTAATTAAACTCCTTGTGGCTCAGTTTTCTCATCTTTAAAATGAATACAATAGCAATGTCTACCTCATAAAATCATTATGATGATCCAGTGAGTTAATACAAGAGCTTATAGCAATGCAAGGCTCAGAGTAAGTGCTCAGTTAATGTATACTATTATTGATCCTCAACATCATCCCTATGATGAAGCTGTAAATGAAGGACGGAGGCAAGTCCAGTGTTATCTATACCCAGGCAGCTGTTGATTCCTGTGCTAAAACGTCCTCAGGCATCCAGCCCTCTCTGAACCCTACCAACTGTCAATGAAACACCTTTCTAAACATTCGGTTCAGATGCCCACTCCAAATAAAATTTTCTGATTCCTCTACCTACCCTACAATTGAGTTGAGAGTCTCTGTCTTGGGCATCCCATAGAACATACTAAATTCTACTGTAGTTATCCCTTTAATGCCAACTCCCTCCACTGGTATATGGGCTCCTTGGTATCAGATAGCTCCCAGAATAATGCCTGACACAAAGTAGGCACTTAATAAACCTTTGCTGAATGAAGACAAAATGATGTAGGAAATGACAATACTGGATGTCAGCTCTGATCTATTAGCCCCCACACCTGAAGTTCTTTTCTGCATGGTTTCTGCTCTTAGGAAAGTTTTCTGCAGCTGTATGTGGAAAATGTTAGCAAAAGATCTTAGAGAAGACATGCTGAACGTGTTCAGAGGAGAGTACCCAAGGTGGACACTTTAGTCAAGGAATGTCTCATAGGCTTCTCAAGCTAGTCCTTGAAAGGTCTGGAATTAGTATAGGTAGAAGTGTGAGGAAAGGCATTCACCCAGAGGGAGGTAGGAAAACATAAGGCAATATGAGGAAAGACTGTGTAGAGCTTTGGATCCTAGACCAAAGAAAAGAGAAAGCTCTGGATTCCATTATCTTCTGGTTCTGTCCTCCAACTAAGGAGCATCACCGTAGGGATTCTGTAGACTCACCAGGGACATTTTCAACCATCTGTTTCATTAGAAAGGAAGTCTGGTCCATGATACAGAATCAGACAGCCCTGGATTTGAACTCTAGCTTCAAATGTTGAATAGCTCAATGGCACCAGGCAATCCTATCAGTCTCAAATATGGACATCGATAAAATAGGCATACACTACTTCTTACAAGCTTGTTGAGTAAATTCAAAATAATATAACATTTCAGACCCACAGGAGGTGTTCAGTGAATGTTAGCTGTCATTTTCAGTCTTACCAGGCAACTACTCCCAGATTCTCTGAGAATTATTAGAGAATCCACATCACAATCATATCCGTCTTATGAATCTATACCCTCTTTCACATCTCTGTGAACTCTGTCCTAGCGATACTGTTTATAGTTAAGTGTTGTACTGTCCCCAGCAAGTTCTGGTCATCACCACACCAGATGCTTCTCTGATGGAAGGGTAGATTCCTATTAAACCATGTCCGGCCCCTGGAATAAAGGGGGAAGGCCAATCCCTGCACCCCACACTAGCACCCCACTAGCACCCCACTCCCAAACCAACGCTCAGAATAAGGAGCAAAATCAGCCTGCCGTCCCTCTCTGTCATGTTACACGAGGTGGCTCTGTGTACACATATTTTGCACCACTCGCCAGCACACAAAATGGAGTGGTGTCGTTAATTGAAAAACAGCTCTGCCCTGCCTGCCATAATTGACATTAAGTACTGTTTGGGGTAGGAAATCAGCCATTTCCAATTGATATTAAACGGGAAATCATTTAACATCAATGGATATAAACCAGGCACAATTGTGCTGAATTAGGGAGAAACACTTTGGCTCGTGTTAAAAAATGTTTCTGTGAAGTGGGATTTTTCAGAATAAGTGAATATTAAGTCGGCTTAATACCTGTATTAGGAAAAAAGAAGAAACCACTTCTTACAGCACCCTCAGGCTTGGAAGAAAGGTGCCAAGTGCTCTTTGGGAAAAAGTCATGTTCTACGGTGGTCTTGTCTTTGAAAAACAAAGTAGAAAGAAGGTATAATCTGGGAGAGCAGATGAAAGGAGAGAGTTCCTTGACACTGTCTGCTGTTGGGGAAGAAGCTGGAGCCCTGTGAAGGCGTGCAAATGGGGAATCTCTTGGCCTCCCTATGAGAAGGTGCCATGGGGCCCATGCCCCTGATATGAGGAAAACAAATAAGGGCATAGACGTGAAAGGGAAAGAATGCCATCATGTGCTCCTTCTCTTCCAAATTCCCTTTTCTATCATGAACAGGCAAGTTTGGGCAGTCATATGGCTTCTCCCAGCCTGTGACATCCTAACCAAATTAAGTGCAGACCTTTGTTCATGTAGGAGAAGAAAGAGAAAGGGGAAGTATGTGAAGAATATGATTGGAAAGAGAAGTTGAGGGGCTATGGGTAGAGAAGAGAAAAATGGACTATCTGGGACAGGGTGGGGAGACAAGAAAGATCTGAAGACCACAGCAGAGCTTCACAAGGTACTCAGAGAGTCCAATTTCCATCGTAGGTGAGGAAACAGGCCCAGAGAGTTTCTGTGGCATGGCCCAGGCCACATGGCTACTCAGTGCCAGAGTCTGGTCTAGAACTCTCCTGATGCAGTGTCCATTTTTAGCATCTCACACATAAAGAAATTACAAGAAAAGAAAGAGAAGAGAGAAGGAGGAAAAAGAGTAAGAAAGGAATGGGAGAAAAGTAGTCTTAGAAGCATAAGGCTAGTGGGTCAGTCTAGAATTTCTGTTTTAGAAGTAAATTTTAAAAACCACATTCATCCTTGAGTTTACAGCACCGCATGTGGTTGGCATTGTCCAAGACACAGGTTTTCAGCCCTGGGAGCTTTCCATCTAGAAGGGAGATAGTTAATGATACAGGCCTCCGAAGTCCTTCACCTTGCCTGAGATTTCCATGGCCAGAATGTCACATCTGTGGCATTTAGGCTGGATCCCAAAGAGAACTCTCAATATATGAATTCTAAGGCAATCTCTGAGATCTTATCCTTTGAGTGGGTTGTGCATAGAAGTGAAATTTTTTCCCTCACAGATGAAAAAGCTAAAGGAATGTTTGTAAAAAGTATGTATCTTATCAACAAGGACCTACTGTATAGCACAGGGAAGTATACTCAATATTTTGTAATAAGCTCTAAGGAAAAAGAATCTGAAAAAGAATACATACACATGCACACATATACACACATATCACTTTGCTGTATACCTGAAAATAATACAACATTGTACATTAAGTACTTCAATTTCAAAAAAAATCATGCCTCTCACAAACATCTCCTGTAATAGGAGGCAGCCCAGTCAACATGTGATAGTCAAGGCACGTGAAACACTCAGAATGGAAGATGGAAAAACATTCTTCATGGTCTATCCCTTTTTTGAGACCCAAAGCTAGCTCTTTTCTAGTGCTATATCCTTAAAATGGAACACCAGATACAGGTCAGCTTGCAGAATAGCCTCCCATTTTCTTTCCCCTCAAAGGAGATGGAGGAATCAATAGGGGACCGCTGCTCAGGCTTCAAGATGCGATCAGCAATGTCCGTGCCGGGTGAAGCATGCAGAGGGCTGAGGAAGCTGCTCGGGGTTTTACTATCTCTGCTTCCTCTCCTCAGGCCAATGGCCTTTCCAGATTTTTTTCACAGCCATGTGCAAAAAGACTTTGAGTCCTGGTTCCCTCACCGGACTTTGGCTCACGTGGGATAATCACATGGGTGTGACAAATGGCCAGAATATACTTGGCTACACAATGACCCCCTGGTTTGGAAGGGAAACACCTAGCAAGCAGGACTATGGCTCTTTCACCTGCTTTGTCAAATTCCCTGTACACGTAAGGTCAAGGCTAATTTGTTCATTCATTTGCACATGAAGTCAAGCAACAAGCAGAGCATTAAGCATGTCATCTGTGTGAGATACCACTCTGGGCCAGAGCATACTGTCCATGGAGAATTCACTGAGTCTTACTCCATCCCCAGTCATGACACCTATGAAAAGTGACCATATTGACAAAACTACTGCATTCTTAGCTCCAAACTTATTTCAGTTCCTAAAATGCTAATGATCTCTTCTGTCACAGCCTTTTCATATGCCATTTTTTTTTTCTGGAATGTTTTTTTTTTTTCCCTGTTGCCTTCCTCCCTTACCTAGCTAAATCCTACCCAGCTCTTGAATCTTAACTCAAACATTTCCTCAAGAAAAACGTCTCTTTACATCCAGCCTGGGTCAGCTTTCCTTATTCTACATCTCCCCTTTCCTTCTCAGTTTGTAATTATACATTCATTCATGTGATACTTAAAGTCTGTCTGTAGTCCCCCACTAGACGGTAAGCTTGAAAGGACAGGGATAATGGTTGGTTTAACTCAGCATTGAATCTCCATGCCAGCACAGAACCTGGAGCACCCCGGGCCCTCTGTAAATACTAGATGATCCTTGTTGAATGAACCAGGAGGTGGACAGCAATAAAAGACTTTTATCAATAAAACCTACACTCTAGTTCTTCATGCTAGTTTTCTAGTCAAAACAACTTACATAACTGCATTGAAAACTCCATCATCACATGAATGCCCACGTGCATTCTAGAGAGTCAGTGTGGAGGTTTAAGAGAGTGGACTCTAAAGTTAGGTCTGCCTTTGTTCAAACCCCACCTTTACCAGTTACACAGCCCTGGACAAGGATGTAACCTCTGTGGTAGGCTAGAAAATGGCTCCTCGGTCAACATCCATGTCAATCCCCAGAACCTGTGAATGTTACCTCATTTGTAAAAAGGATCTTTCCTGATGTGGTAGAGGTAATGATCTTGAGGTGAAGAGAAAATCTTGTGTTATCCAGGTGGGCCCTAAATGTGTTCACACATATATTTATAAGACAGACACGCAGATTATATCAGGCATGTTCAGGGTGCATGCATGCATGCTAAGTCGCTTCAGTTGTGTCTGACTCTTTGTGATCCTATAGACAGTAGCTTGTCAGGCACCTCTGTCCATGGGATTTTCCAGGCAAGAATACTGGAATGGTATGATCATAAATATGGCATGTTAATGTGTATATATCGAATCTAGAAAAATGGTACTGATGAACCTATTTGCAGGGCAGGAATAGAGACCCAGACCTAGAGAACAAACTTGTGGACACAGAGAGGGTGGGTCGAATTGAGACAGTAACACTGATATATATGCTACCATAGCTAGTGGGAAGCTGCTGCATAGCACAGGGGACTCTGTGATGACCTAGGGTGATGGGATGGGGGCATGGAAGGGAGGCTCAAGAGGGAGGGGATATGTGTAATATATATATATATATATATATATATATATATAGCTAATTCATGTTGTTGTGGGAAGATCCCCTGGAGAAGGGAAAGTCTACGCACTCCAGTATTCTGGCCTGGAGAATTCCATGGAGTGCACAGTCCATGAGGTTGCAAAGAGTCGGACAAGACTGAGCGACTTTCACCGTGTTGCTGTACAGCAGGAAACCAACACAACATTGTAAAAAAATTGTATTCCAATTTTAAAAATTATCAATCTACATAACCCTGAAAAAAACAGGCATGCAAAGGAGAAAACACACACAGACAGAATAGGAGAGGCAATGTGACCACAGAGATAGAGACTGAAATGATGCAGCCACAAATTGAGGAAGCTAACAGCCACCAGAAGATGGAAGAGGTAAAAAGTAGATGCTCCCCTAGAGCTGCTAGAATGAGCACAGACCTGCCAATACTTTGATTTCAGAAGCAGGGCCTCTAAAACTGTAAGAGAATAAGCTTCTGCCCTTTTAGCCACCCAGGTTGTGGTAATTTGTTACAGCAGCCACAGGATTCTAATACAATGTCCCTAAATCTCAGGTTCCTCATAGGTAAGATGGAGACAAGGACACATAACCTATATGTTGTATGTGTACAAGGTATGCCACATACCCTATAGGGTTGAAGATCTAAACAAATAAAATAGATACCCAAGGAATGCCCTCCACCCCCAATGGTCATGTCTAGTCAAGATGAAAAATCCAAATAAAAGGGGAACTTTCTATCAAGTATTTGGTAGTTGGGTCATACTTCATTTTTCAATAACATAAAAATAAGACATGTTCCAGGCATATGATGACTCTTTTTCCACTTGTGACTCAGATACCCCACTGTCAATTACACTCTTCCATAATAGTGTCAACAAAGCCAGAGATGTGACTGAGCAGTTGAAGGAAAAGACCAGGGTCTCCCTCTTAGTATCCCCAGAACTCAGCCCAGTTTCTGCCTTTTAAGAGATGCGCAGTGAATAGTTGGTGAGTAATAGAGCCCTGGGTCATTACAGGTTAGACAAGCTCACTCACTATGTAGAATAAATAAGGACAAGGGTTGCGGAATTAAGAAATGATGAACACATACTACTTATCCACATGAGTAGTGAGTTTTATCCTGGAATCATCAAACTAAGATGATGGTGATATCTGTCTCGACTCTTCCTTCCCAGTGCAACAGGGATCCCTGTCAGCATGAAGCTGGCCCTAATATGATCAAGTAAGGCTCTATTTCCATATATATATATATATATATATATATGTATATATATATACCTGTCTTTCCAACTGTTTTTAAATTTAGCAAGAGGTATTCCTTAATGATTCAGGGATGATTCTGCATCAAATACACTCAGATGTTAATAAGTTTTGTTTATATTTTTGCTTTCAGCTTGGAATGAGTACATGATGTGAGTTGATCTGCTAAAATCAAAGAGGTTAATTTCATTCTGAGACTGATGTTCATTCAAGAGATTAACATAAAACTTAGTTCCATGACTAACTTAGTTCCATAAAACTTAGTCATGACTCATGTCCATTTTCACAATTTCTCCTAACATGGAGAAATTCTCCATCTCTATCCAATAAGTGAGCTATTTTAAGAATTGTGTGTATGTGAAGGTAGGTTCATTTCCTTTGATAGTATTTTCAGTTGGTTTAAATTTGTTGAAGTGAAAACCTTAGTAATTATAACTACTAATGTAATATTAACAATTAATATACTTTAAACATGTGAGAGATACTTTATAAACATATAAATATGGATCACTAAGACCACAGCCAACATAACAAGGCCAAAACTTTTGAATGTCTGTTTCCAAGAAGAAAGGTTGTTTTCTTGCTTTTTAATTCTAGGGTGAATAATAGATACTGGCTGATTTGAAGCTGGATCAGCATGCATAAGCCCAGACAGGGAGATGGGGAAGCTTTAATTTAAGATCCTGGAAATTTGCAAGCTATATTTTAGGGGTTGCTGTCTTAACAATCCACAATCACATGGTTCTTAAATTTTTTCTTCATTAAAAGATAAATGGGAAATGTAGAGGAACCCACAAAATGCATTAGTTGGATATAATGCTCATTATATTTAGATTTACTCCAGGGAACCCTAACTCCGCAGGGGAGAGTTCAACTCCTTTCAAGATCATATATGCATTTACTCATTCCACACATGTCAACAAAGAGTCAGCTATGTGCCAGACATCAATCTGAGCACAGAGGGCACCTTAGTGAACAAAACCCTGATGCTCATTGAGCTTACATTCTAACAGAGGAGGTGGACCATAAACAAAATTAGTCAATGAATTAATAGGAAACTATCAGAAAAGTGTAAGTGCTATGATAGGAATAAAATAAGGTGATCCATAGAAAGTGAATAGGGGAGTGGTTATTTGTTGGGTGGTCTGGGAAGGCCTTTCTGAGGGACTGACAGTTAACCTAGTCTCTTAGCAACCCCACTTTTCTCTTAATATAAGTCAAAGTGGACTCAAAGTGAGAAGGAAGGAATATGTGGCAGTATCAAAAAGGAGGAAGCTGAGATTCAGCATCTAAGTGAGACATTCCAAAATTTCATTTGCAAAACCACAGTAAAAGGCAAAAAGATTGTGTTGACAATATTTCCACTTAAAAAGCAACAGAAAACATATCTTTGCCCCTCACATCTGTTGAAGGTTGTTTGTAGTCACAGATTCATCTCTTTCTCATACTTTCATGCCATTCACACTAGACCATATTTTATTAAATGCAAGATCCCATCAATTGTGAGGTGCAAACCAATGCTAGAGATGCTAAAATGTTAGCCCATGAATGTCTAAGCCAGAGTAATTCTGGCCTTGTTCTTTGTCTTCAGACTAAGTTTCTATTTATTTCCTACAGTAGCATTTACTCAGGTGACCTGGTTTTAACCTCCTACTTCCTGCCACACCTTTTGAAAATCCTTTAAGACCCATCTTTTAATGCCCCTGGGCAGTAGTTCAGGGGCGAAGAGAATTCTCTCCTCCATACTCAGCAATTTGTCTTAGTTCTGAACTTCTCTCCTGAACCATGTCTCCAACCCACTTCCACCATGTTCGTAACTCTCTCCCTAGCATTCTGTTAACATCCTCAAAATGCTCTACACACTTGACAGCCCCAGTTTCCCAACCCTCTTCAACAACCAGTTGAATCTTAATGCTGACCCAGATAAGCAGTCTGCCCAGATGATTTGGCCCAGGACTCTCCTTCCTTGGTTCCCACCTTTCATTGGTAGCAGGATGGCATCAGGCTTGCTCAGGACATAAGAACATGAGCTATATTCTACTTAGAATCATCCACCTCCATACTTCTCCTTCCCCTATGAATTGAAAACCTTCTCCATTGATAAAATATCAAGATCTCTATCCTGGAGGCAAGGAGAACCCTTAAGTAAAAATCAGTCAAACAATCTCTTAATTTGGGGCAAAAAAGGATAAGAAATGTAAATTTTAATTTAAAGAGTAGAAAATTTATTGTAAGGACTAATGGAAGTGTGACTAGTTGGCAATATCAGACTAGCTTCTGATGCAGAAACATCTTGGAGTCTTGTTCAGTCCAAAACAGAAAAAGGAATTGAAATATCCAACAGTTATCAATAGTTTGTCATTGAATAGACTAATGTACTTTGCTCTCAACCTCCAAAAGAAGAACCAAGATACAGTAGAGATTTTCATGAAAATCTCTAAATAAAAGTTGATGAAGTAACTAAATCAACCACTAACTGAAGATCAAAAGCAGACAATGCACCAAAGTCTTCTTCATTTGGTCTGAAAGTCAGTGGAGCCTGGTAGGGAAGGTCAGAGACTTAGAACCTTCAGCTGTGGCACTGTATCAGGGTCTAAGGATGCCAAGCTCTGATTGTACCAGACATGTTTGAATGGGTGCTGAAGAGACTGAGTTCACTGGGATTATTCTCCACATGATTCAGTGATACTGAAAAAGAGTAGATGGACATTCCCCACAAGTGCTCATCTGATGAAGCCGAAGATCTCTAGAGAGTCCTATAAACTATCAGTTCTGTTGTGGCATACAATTTTGAATGACTGATTGTTGGATATTAGATGAAACTTCATTAAAATGAATAAATAACTGGGGAATGGACACCTAAAATTCATAATCCATCTATTTTCTTTATTTCTATAAAAGGTGCATGGTATATTTAAAACAAAAATTCTGATGATTTCTTTCTTATTTCAAGTTAAAGAAAGAAGCAGAGGAGAGTCTCATTAAATAGGAATAACAGTGATGGCACTGTAGTTGTGATTAGCTTTGCTCAGGGTTGGAGTTAATATTGCCCCTCCCCTGCAGTATTTTTTAATCACACTTCTGATTTTCTATTTGGAGACATCATAGACCTGTTCTGGTGAATTGTCACACAACCACAAGTCAAATATGTGTTAAATATGAGAAAATACTGCCATTTTTATCTGATTGGTGGTTCATTCAAGTACTGTTATCTACTTTTAATTAAATAATATAAAATACACATGGTCAGCAGTTTGACTTTTCATTTCCTCACAAAGTCAGTAATTCAACTTGATTGCTCCCACCCACCCTAGAATTACACGGTAAGGATGTAACCCTTGCAGGGTATTGATCCATTAGCTGAACAATGCATAAGCCTCTGCTAAAAAGAGCCACTGTCCAACCGTACTGTGATAAACACACATACACACACACACACAACTCATACACAAATATACTGAAGAATATGGTCCATCAAAAACACAGCATGGGGGCTTTCCTGGTGATCAACTGGTTAAGAATCCACCTTCCAATGCAAGGGACACCAGTTGAATCCCTGGTTGGAAAGATCCCACATGTCTTGGAGCAATTAAGCCAATTCACCACAATTACTGAAGCCCGTGCACCCTAGAGCCGGTGCTCCACAACCAGAGAGGCCACCTCAATGAGAAGCTCAAACATCACAATATCCACTCACTGCAACTACAGAAAGTTGACAGACAGCAACAAAGACCTAGCAGAGCCAAAAATAACTAACTAAATGAATAAATTTAAAAAACAGTGTGCTTTTTAGTAAGCGAAGGGCAGGCTTCACTGTCTGATTTCTTCTGTTTCATCCCTTTCCCCAGTGTCATATCCCTTGTTGATTTATAGTCTACAGGGTTCCTTAAAGTTCCAGTGTGACTCTAATGGAATTGCCTAAGGCACTGGAAGAAAGAACTTGACTTGCAGCTCTTAGACGGTTTCCTACTTCCTTAAGGCTGCTCTTCCATTGGACAGTTTGTGTATTGTTGTGTCTTAGGAGCCACTTGCTTCTTCCTCAGTCTCCTCCCCCCACTTTCCTTACATGCCTCCAAAACCAAAGATAGATTGAAGACTGGGAATTGAAGAAAGAAAAAATAAAATACTTCCAAATCCTTATTATTATTCCTGTATTATCATCATCAAATTGAGCAAAATGGCACCCCACTCCAGTTCTCTTGCCTGGAAATTCCCATGGATGGAGGAGCCTGGTGGGCTGCAGTCCATGGGGTCGCTAAGAGTCGGACACGACTGAGCGACTTCACTTTCACTTTTCACTTTCATGCATTGGAGAAGGAAATGGCAACCCACTCCAGTGTTCTTGCCTGAAGAATCCCAGGAACGGGGGAGCCTGGTGGGCTGCCGTCTATGGAGTCGCAGAGAGTCGGTGACTTGGCATAGCATAGTATTCTAATGACCTATTTCACAGGGTACTGTTCTGGCTGCATTTTTTTTCAATTTAGAACTAAATTAGAACTCTACAGAGGAAAGTCTTAGATACTGCATAGATATAGAGTCTTTACTAAGGAAATATACTCTCAACCTTACTTCTGAGAAAACAGGCACTGTCCACAGGAATTTATTTTCCTAGGGTATTATTGAAATTCTCTCTGAGACAGAGGTTTTCAAGATGAGTCAGCTCTATTAGAAACCTAAAGAAAAATAAAAGAGATTAGTTCAGTGATAATAACCGGGAGGTGACCCAAAAAGGAAAACCCTCTTGTAAATAAACTTGATTTATTTACAGTCAAATGTGTGATTGCAAAAAAAATATTTTCAGCCAAACCACAGAACTTCTGCTTAATAATAAGAATACTTAGCACTTATACAAGCACTTTACATCTGCAAAGTGCTTTACAAACATTAACTAATTAATCGATAACAACACCCCAGTGAGGTAGGTAAGTATTATTCAAGTATTCTCTTGAATGTTCAAGCCAGGATTACGGAGAACCCAGAGTGGCTTGTTTTATATGAGAGAGAGAGACAGAGGGAGAGGGAGTGTGTGTGTGTCCTGCTCCTCTCTTACTAAATACAGGACTTTGGAGTGTCTTATAAATGGAAAGACAGCTCGTCTGGAGAATGTTTGAAGCCTTTCCAAAACCAAGGCTTTGGAGTTTCCCTAACAGAACCAAAACAAACTCTGAGGTGGTTTCTCCAAATCTTGCAAGGGTTTGAAGTAATTGGTAAGGAGTGATTTCACACACGGGAAGCCAACCACGCCTTCCCTTCCCACATTCTTCACTTCTTGGCATTCTGGTTCTCACTCCTGTTTGATAATAAAGACTGAAATCTCACTTTTTGAAGGATTTGGCTCATGGGTCAGGGGAGATCTTTGGGAGGGAAGGCACATAAAACACGGTCCATCCCAGGGGAGCCTGGCACTCCCAGGGACAGATGAGACGTGGGCTTGAAGGGAAGCGGGTCCTGCACCTTGTGGTACACAAGAGAATGAGGCAGTGTGCCGTAAACAACCACCAATGTTCAAAGCTGGTAGTGTGGAGCAGCGGCACTGAGTTGTCCCTAAAGAAGTGTCAAGGTGGACATTCAAAATGTCCATGGCAAACAATATTCCCACAATCCTCTGGCTGAAGGCATTGTGACCTCAGCAAATAAAGGCCATTGTTGAAGTTTCTTTCCTGGGTCAGACAACAGGCTGCCAAAACAATCTTGGGTTTCTTCTTTGATTTCTTCGTTTATTCATTAATAATAGCTGTGTATCCTGAGAATTTCCTCTGTGAAGGGCAGTATGTTGAATTCTTTCATTTTATTTGGTCATTTAATCTTCACCACAATCCCCTCAGGAATGTTCTACTATTAGCCTCATTTAAAGATCAGTAAAATGAGGCTTTAAAAGGTTAAGTAACTTGGTTAAGTCACACAGCTAGTAAGAGTTGGGGTTAAAACACAGGACTCTTAGACTCCTGACCCCACTCTCTAAACCATACTTCATATTTTCTTCCATTCATTTGTTTACCATCTGAGGATATGCCTGGTCTAGAATTAGGTTCTAGGGTATAGGTGATGAGCAGACAGACAGGATTTTTACCATGGTGGAGAGACAGACATTAAAAAAAACAATCACAAATAAATATGTCATTTCAAAGTGTAATCAGCATTGTGAAGGAAAAAATCAGAGAAGTGTAAGAGATACAGGAAATACAATTTAGATCAGAGAATCAGAGAAGTTCTCTGCAAGTAAATGACATTTTAAACTTGGATCTGAAAAATGACAGGAGTTAGCCAGGCAAAGAAGGAGAAGAGAATTCCAGGCAGAGGACGACAGGAGAGAAGGCCCTGAGGTGGGAAGGGGTTCAAGAAACTGACAGCAGACCAGTGCAGGGAACAGACAGTGATCCGGGGTGGGGACAGGCGCACAAGACAAGGTCAGAGAGGAGAGCTGGGGCCAGATCATCACGCGGGGCCTTACGAGCCATATGTATCAGTTAACAGTAAGTTCAGCTGCATATGACCGAAACAGAGTAACAGTGGCACAAAGAAAACAGAAGTATATTCTCTCACACTTCAAGGAAATCCACAGATAAGCAGTTCAGGGCTGGTGTCACAGGTTCCTGGCTTTCAGGACTAGGCTTCCTTCTATCTTTCTACTCTGCCATCAAGCATGTGGCTTCTGTCTGACAGGTCCTCTTCTGCTCCGAGAAGGCTTCTGGAGTTCCAGCTATCACATATGCACAGGCAATAGGAAGGAGGTATGGAGGGCAGGCCAAAGGGGTGCCCTAAGTTGGCTTCTTTAAAAGATCCTTCCCAGAGCTCATATCTTTGGCCAGATATAGATATCTGCTTACAAGAGAGGGAGGGAAATGGAATCAAGCAGATTCTGTCGGTCAGGAAACAGTAGGGGACATGGATTTCATGAAGGTTACTAATAGTCCCAGTCACACCATGATGGGGAGTTTGGATTTTACTGTCAGTATGATGCAAAGCCTATAAAAGGTCTGAAGGAGGAAAGTAACAATACCCAGTTGGTATGCTTAGAAACTTTGGCTGCTTCATGGGAACAGACTATATAGTAGGTTATATAGTAGGTATGGGTGAAAACAAAGACATGATTCAGACACTATCATGGTGGTCCAGGAAAGAGATGTTGTGGCTTTGGTAAAGGCAGAATCATTAGAGATGCGAAAAGTTGATAGAATCAAGATATATGTTGAAGATAAAAGAACAGAAATGTTGCTATATGTGATATGGGAGCTGTGGGAGTTTTCCAGGATAATGCCTAAATTGGTGAAAGGTACAACCATACAGCTGAAGGTGTCACTTACACAGATAGGATTTACTAGAGAAGAGGCATGTTTGGGTGCTGGGGAGGCAGAGATTTCAGTTCTGGACATCTTCAACTGAAAATGCAAGTGAGTTATTCACCTAAAGATGTAAAGTAGATAGCTGTACATACAGGTCTAGGACTCAGAAGATGCAGGAGGTGACCCAAAAAGGAATACCCTCTTGTAAATAAACTTGATTTATTTACAGTTAAATGTGTGATTGTGGGGGGGAAAAAAAAAAACAACATTGGGAGCTATTAGCGTCTAAATCACCAGAAGTAGTTCTCTATGGGAGAGAATAAAAAGCAAGAAGAAGGGGATATCAGGACCTTGGGGATGACAACTAGGACCAGGTAAGAAGAGAAGATAAGCAAAGGAGGTCCAGAGGAATGACCAGCAGTGTATACGAGCAACCAGCGAGTAGGCGGTCGTGAATAACAATGGAAGAAAGTGTTTCAGAAGAAGGAAGAAGTCAACTCTGACAAATGCTACTAAGAATAGATTGATAAAGATGAAAACTGAACAGTTAACAACATGCAGGTCATTGGTGACTTCTGCAAGAACATTCAGGAGTGGTAGAGAAAAAAAAAGACTAAAGAACAACTGTGAGGTGAGGAAGAGGAAGCACTTGTACAAAAACTCTGTGGGAGAAGATGAGGGTGGGAATAGCTTTGAACATGTATATTACTATGTAAAATAGATCACCAGTGCAAGCTCGATGCATGAAGCAGGATACTCAAAGCCAGTGCTCTGGGACAACCCAGAGGGATGGGGTGGGGAGGAAGGTTGGTGGGGGTTTCAGGATGAGGGGGACACATGTGTACCCATGGCTGATTCATGTTGATGTATGGCAAAAACCACCACAATATTGTAAAGTAATTATCCTCCAATTAAAATAAATTAATTAATTTTTTTTAAGTGTTAAGAGTAGTAACTAGAGGGAGGTGATGGAGTCAGGGAAGAGATGTTAAGAGTGGGAGTACTAATGATTGTTTGCAAGTCATTGGAAAGAATGTAGGAGGAAAAGGTGAAGAAGAAGCAGAAGAAATGAGGCTCACCAATGAAAATTACTGTCTTAGAATTAAAAAGGGATGATATCTAAATGTGCGTGGAAGGACCAGTGATTTGACTGAGGAGGGTTTTCAATGCCATGGATGAGAGTTAGAAGAGACAAAAGTGAAATCAGACACATTTGTGGTTATGGTGGACACAGAGTAAAGAAGTTTTCTTTAATGCCTTCACTTTCTTCTGTGGAAATGCAAATTAAAACCATAATGAGAAACTCATCCCATTTATCAGATTAGCAGAGAGAAAAGAGATGAGTCGCATGCTGCAGTGGTGAGCTGGGAGATACCAGTCTTCTTACGCATTGATGAAGGGAGAGCACACTGGAGCAATCGCTATGGAGAGCAACTTAACAATACCTATTAGAAGTGAAAATGATACACCCTTTGACCCACCCATAATACTTTAGGAACTGATCTTACAAATACCCCAACACACATGCAAAACGATGTAAGTATAAATGTATTCATTCTAACATAATTTGTAATAACAAACTTGTAAATAACCTAACTATCCATCAATAGTAGATGATTAAATAAGTTAAAGTACATCTATACAATGGAGTGGGCTTCCCAGATGGCGCTACTGGTAAAGAACCTGCCTGCCAATGCAGGAGACATAAGAGATGCAGGTTTGATCTCTTGGTTGGGAAGATCCCCTGGAGGAGGGCATGAAAGTCCACTCCAGTATTCTTGCCTAAAGAATCCTATGGACAGAGAAGCCTGATATATTCCAAAATATACCATATTTTCAAATATACATGTATATCTGCTTTTACATAGTGCATAAATTGCATACGTGTGTGTATATATATATATATATATATATATATACACAAATTGTCTCTGGGGCATACACACTGAGAACATTGGTGCCCACAAGAAAGAAAACTGAAAAGTATGGAGAACTGGGGTAGAATGGTGACTTTTGTATCTTTTGAATTTTGAAAAATTTGAATGTACAGCTTAGACCAAAATAAATAAAATTATGTTTAAACAAATTTAGAGAAAAAGCCTTTATCTACATATTATGGGGCCTGGTAGACCACTGATGTGAGAGACAGAGATGATAGAGAAAAGAGAAGAGGGTGCATGCGATGTGACGTATAAGAAAGCAAGCTTACCGGAGAGATGCAGGGACGAGGAGAGGCAATGCTGAGAGCCCAGCTGGGAGCTGTGAAGGTCAGTTTATAGTGGGGATGCTCTGTGGTTATGTGACAACTTCCTCTTCCCCCTACCTTCCCTTCCTCCTCTCACTTTCCTTCATCTCTCTTTCTCTCCCTCTCTCTCTTTCCCTTTCTCTCTGTGTCTTGTTGTCTCTCTTCCTCTCTCTGTCTGTGTGTCTCTCTGTCTCTCTCTCTCCCCACAGAAAATGTTTTGCTATTTAATTATAGGCACAAATATAATAGGTTGTTGGGCTCTTCTTGACTCTATGTTTCCCTTCTAAGTGGAAAAGAAAGAGTGTAAGGATATTTATAAGACTGTAAGTATAATAAGCTAGGTACATGGTATGTGGAAGTGACAGAGAGAAAGTGGAGGAATCAATGAAATAGGGTGATAATGAGATCTAGAAGGGTTGAGGTGGGGACCTTGAGCAGGTAAGCTATAAGGAGAAGGTTACTTTTACAGTCCCTTGAACGAGCAAAGACTATTTTTCCTGTTGGGGGAGGTGGTTAGTGGAAAATGGTCAGATTAAGAGTAAGGCAGGGAGAGAAAGGGGAGAATATAGGGCTTGTGGGAGACATGAGAGCATGAGTCTGTGGCCCAGAAAGGGATGCAGGATGCAGAAGAATGGCTTCTCTGGACCATGCCCAGGGCACTTAAGTGGATTAATGTCTTCCAAGGTCAGTCCTGTGAAGGCTTTGTGCTTGGACAAGAGCAGACTAACAGCTAGACTCAGAGATGGGAGGGTTACTGGAAGATTTCTTAAACCATATTTAAATTGAAAGGGTGTCCTTAGATATATGAAGAAGGGCAACTCTAAGAGCATGACAATTCCATTATCAAGAAAAATATCATTATCATTAGCCTTTGAGAAAGAAAGCCCCAAAAGACACTCCCATGAGACCAGCTATGGAATTATCACTACCTAATTCACAGTTCTAACACTCTCTGATCCTTAAACTCACAGGCTTTCAATGGCACTAGGCTACCCACAGATTTAAACTAAACTCTAAAGAACATGGGAAGAAAGACTTCTACCCATGCTCCAGTCTGCCGTATTTAAGCTCAGCAACTTTGATTCCCTGCTTACGTTCAGATGGATGCACTCATGAGGCCCAGAATATTCATTATGATACCTGCTTCCACACTTCTGTACATGTTATTTGCTCACTTAGAAAAATATTTCCTCCCTTCTATCTAAAGTCAACATTTCCAAAGTCCATGTCAAGCTCCACCATCCCCCTCCAGAGCCATCTGTCTAGCAACTTACAAAGCCCAAGAACTCCAAAAGCGCCTAGCTTCCAAGAATGGTTCCCAGTTCTATTGGCCAGAAGCCTAGGGAGAAAACTCATTCATTCATTAGCAATGAAAGAGATGCAAACACTGGACTCAGGTCTCTCCAGAGGGTTGTAGGCAAGAGAAATGCCTCCTCTTTTTTCAGGGGAGCAATTTCAGGCCCTTGAAGATCAGGTTTAAGTCATTTCCTGACCATACACCAACACAGTTCCTCCACAACTCCAGCCAGGCTCAGCTCCTCTGGAAGGCTTAAATGTAGTTTCTGAATTAATAATACCTTCCAACTTTGAGATCTTCATTTGAGAGTTCCAGAAGAACACAGTGTTTTTTAAAGGAAATGGGAGAAGGCATGCTCAAGGGGGGCATTAGGGTGGAGAGGGAAGAGCTGTAACTTTCAAAAACGCATCTGGATGAATGAAACTAACTTCCTATGACTAATGTCCCCCAAACATTAACCTAATGATTAAACTAAAAAATGCAAATCCCCAAGATGTCATATGTTGCTGGGCGGACTGATGGAAAGGAGCCTTGCAAACAGTCCCAACATTGTGTGGGGAGCTGGAGAGGAGACATGGATAAAAACAACAGAGAGCCATATGGTACTAGCCAACGGTCAACAATCAAAAAATTCAAAAGCAAAGGACAGAGAAAACTCCAAAGCTACAGAGCAATGTATTTCTCCTACTCCCTCGTATTCTGGTACTCCTCTGGAAGTTCTCAGTTGATGGGGGATGGAGAAGAGAGCAATGTCTCCGGAGGCAAATCTGCAGCATTGCCCAAGGAGTTCTGCTTAGCAAGCTATGTGCCACATGGTGATCTCTGCCTGCACAAAGATTCTCCATCCTGGGAAAATGAGCGAATGCTAGATTTGTGTGACCTCTCAACAGCTACCTAGGTCTCCCCATTGATTTTCCATATGTCCCCCAAGAATGGACAGTTTTCCCCAAATCGAGAGGAGCCTGAAGTTGGCAGCTTCCCAGAACGTCCAGCAGAGACTCAACAGTGGCGTTCTGTTGTACCTTCATGATAGCAGTGAATAAGAGAGGTATACTTTTGTGGATATAAGAGACTTAGCTACTTTCTGACTTCTTAGAGTCTGAAAACTATAATAAGTGCTTGATTTTAGGTACCTTTTCTTTTTTCTCTCAAAATATCTCTAAGCAAATAGGTGACTTTTTTTTCCTTTTCCCATCAATATATTTGTAACTGCACAACAGAGGTTCTTGATCTGGAATTTAAGGTCTCTGGAAGGTCTAAGGAGCTCCCTGTACTGTTTGCCATATTTAACATGTATGTGTATTTTAGGAGAAAAGAGTCATTTCTTGTATTCAATTTTCAGAGATCTGTTATCTAAAATGGATTTAAAACTATCGGTTTGCTTCATGTGGCCAAGAAGTGATGGTCTTAGTTACAGAGAATATGAGATTATGTTTTCCAGATCACGACATGAAAGTCATGACAGTGGGTGGGACCCCATTAGAATCTGGAGTTTGGGTTCAGAAATACCCATGTCATAGACTGTCCTTTTTAGGGTAAAAGAGATATGATACACATTCTTCTGCTCATGGTATACAACTTAATCCAAACAAATGTTATACATAAGGACTCTTTTTTTATTTTTAGGACTCTGTGTGTGTATATATGTGTGTGTTAGTTGCTCAGTCATGTCCAGCTCTTTGCAACTCCATGGACTGTAACCTGCCAGGCTCCTCTGTCCATGGAATTTTCCAGGCAAGAATACTGGAGCAGGTTGTCATTTCCTACTCCAGGGGATCTTCCCAACCCAGGGATTGAACCTGCATCTCTTGTGTCTCCTGCATTGAGTCTTTAATATAGTCTTATCTCTAAGTGAGATTAATGAACAGAATGTCCAGACTTACCCAGAAATCATCCCCATTACTTTACAAACAATATTAACTCAGAGAACTTACAGGAGACATCACAAACCAATAACATATCATCCAATGCACACATATTCTTATAGTCTATTGTATTTTATTAATATGTTCATATAACTTTACAGTTAGAAGAGAGCACAGAAACCCCTCTCTCTTTGAGCAGAAGAGGAAATTAAGACCTAAGGTCACAGAGCAAATCCTGTGCCAAGACAGGAGGGTGGAATGGCTAGCAGCAACAGGGGAGCTATTAATATTTAGGGTCTCTGAAGCATCTTTCAAGTCTTTCCAAAGAGCATACTGACTGTCTATATGAATCTGAGGCTGGTCAGCAAGGCTTTAGTATTAAACCCTGTACTCAGAGCTGCTGCTCCTTCTAGCAATCCCAAGTCCCAGAGAGCTCTCATCAGGAAGAAGGAGAAATATTTGCAAAGAGCGTGTTTGAAAGAGCACTGGATTAAGCAGAATCCACTCCACCACTCAATCTGTTTAATACGTTGGTTACTTTCTCTTACTAGACCTCAGTTTCTTCATTTAAAAACTGAGCGGGTCTGGCTGATCAAGCACAAAGATCTCTCAGCTCTGAAATGCTACATTTTATATTCTTGCCTGTCATGATTCATTCAAAGATAGGAAAATGGGAAGCGGCATCCAATTTGAAAAGTTAATAACATATCAGGTTTGTTACATGCTATTCTAAGTATTTAACCTGAATTAACTCCTTGGATCCTCAGAAAAACATCAGAAATTGTTACTCTTAACATCCTCATCTTTCAGATGCAATCACATAGCTAGGGACACGCAGAGCCAGAATTTGAACACTACAGTATGACTATTTGTGTTCTGAACCACTAGGCCATGTGACCTCTCAAAGTACAAAAACAATATGCCATTGAGGAATGAGGCAGTTAGGGTGGGACAACGGACAGAAGAAAGTGAGGCAAGGTTGCTGGCCAAGGCAGGTGGTCCAGTTGCCACCAGCTTTAGGGCTCTAGCACCACAACGGGAAGCACGGCAAGAGATCTGAGCAGGGAGCAGCCCAACTGGGCCCATCTGAGCATCTGGAGTTGGCGTCCTTGTCAACAACTTAAGCCTCAGAAAGCAGGCAGGTGGCTCTGAGCAGAACCGGCAAGCGGGGTTTTGTCACAGACACACGGTGCACTTGTGTGGTCCTGAGCCCACCAAGGCCAGCTTCTCCAGGCCAGGACTCTCCAGGCTTGTGGCTATGGGGCTGGGATTATGGGGATGCAAGGCCTTGAGGGTTGGTCTCAATTTCTTTCCCCTGTAACTCCCCAGGCCTGACCACACAGACACACATGTCTCCAAAATGAACATCCAAGAAAGGAACTATTTCTTCCCTTTCTGGACTGCTGATGGCAAATAACCAAAGGTGTATTTCTGATTGGGATACATGTGTGCACGGGACTGTGCAAGAGAGAGACAGATACAAAGAGAGAGACAGAGACAAAAAGAGGCAGTGAGAGAGACAGACACAGAGAGAGGCAGGGACAGAGAGAGGAGGGAGAGACACACACACAGAGGCAGAGACAAAGAGAGACAAACAGAGAGAGACAGAGACAGGCAGGCAGAAAGAGAAAGACAGAGAGAGAGACAGCTCCAGACAGGCAAGACAGACAGACAGACAGACAGCTAAAGACAAGGCCGAGGGGGATGAGGAGTACAGGGAGAGACAGATGGAGAACCAATTCTCAAATAGCCTCTAAGCTTGTTTAAAGCTTCCAGTTTAAATAAATCTAGATTCTATTGTGGTGCTCTGGAGCCTCCACTGGTGTCTTAAAATCAGTGTCTTAGCTCCACCTAACTTTAGCAGTTTTCTTTTCTTTTTTTTTTTTTTTTTTTTTGAGTTACAGTCTGGCATAAAAGTGTCAGTTTGTTATGTGGGTGGGTAATGGTATGCTTTTAATTAAGGAGGCAGAGACTAAATTAAACCACATCAAGTGGCTAGTGTTTCTTTAATTTCAGATTGCGGGTCCCTTACCCTGAGCACAAGAAGTTGGGCTAGATCATGATTCCCCTTTAATAGTTATGGCTGAAAAACTCCATCTCGTGACCAGCTTCATAATTGATTAAACACAACTGTGGACTCCCATGATCAGGAAGTGCAATTTTGCTGGTGTCACTTCAAATCTAAAATACCTCCAGGGTAATTACAGGCTCGGAGGCAACACAGGAGGCTTTGAAGTAGGGAAAGAAGAGATTAGGGCATCCAGAGGATCTGTGCCTGTTCATTTGTCCTTCATGACAAAATCGTGAAAGCCTTTGGAGAAAGATGCCTCTGTCTGTGAGGGCTCCGGTGGTCCGGACGTCCCTGTCTGGCTGCAGATGTGGGAAGGATAGCAGAGTCTTAGCTCACAGCAAGCTTCAGGGGTCACCATAATATCCCTGAGCAAAGCTGCCTTTTCCTGTTGCCTCTTAATGCAAGTTTCATGCAACTCTGAGTCTCTCTGCCTTGGGTCTAGTTTGCCCGGCTGGCCAAGACTAAAGCCGTCCACTCGAAGCAAAGAGAAGTGCACTCTGTCTGACCAGCTAAATTATTTACCTTGATAGCAATTATCAGACACTACAAGCCACTCTCTGAAGGCCTCTTTGCAGTTCACGCAGAGAGGATCTAAACCTTATTCAGAAATGGAGAGAGTGGAGGGCTCTTTTTTATTTTTTAATTAATAATAGGTTAGAAGTAAAAACCATTATTAGTGACAGTACATAATGGGAAAGCCAGACCTGCGCTGTTAAGAGGTCTATTTAAGGAAATGTTAATGAATTGAATTTGAAGTTCTTCATAGTCAACCTGGAGACAACTAATGGTTTCAAAGTGGAAAAGTGAAGAGTTATTAAATGTTGTATATTTATTGCACTAATAATCAGATTGCCAGAGGCTGGAGAGATGCAAATATCAGTTCAAGTCCTGTTTAACCATTAGCTGTGGAAATGCAAGAGATTCACTAGGGGGAAGTTACTGCAAGCAAACATTTGCCAATGCCACCGTGATGAATAGTTCATGGATTAGGACCATAGCTGCTCCAATCCCAGGAAAGCCCATTTCAGCAGAAGATAGCATCATATTTTTTTTACTGGCACTTGGAGAGAGACAAGGACAATATTTCTGGCAGCTGCCATTTTACATATTCTGATGTTTTATATTTTTAAAATAAATAAGTAAGAAGAAAAAAATAAAACACCCTTTCCAGTTGCCCAAGTTTTCCAGTTCTCCCAGAAGGAAGTAATAGCCTACATGCCCTGGCATGCAAGAAAGAGCTCTTTCTAAGGCAGAGGGCCCACTGAGGTAAAACGGCAAAGAGCCACTGGCACCTTTGTGAAAACTTCCCTCAAAGAATGATTCACTTTACTTTGAACAAACCTCACAGAGTTTAAAAAAAAAAAAAAAAAACTGTCGACTCTAAAGACAGAGCTGGAGTCAGGACTTGGAATTCTGGATTTGCCACTTTCTAGCTGAGTGAACCTGGGAAAGTCATTGCTCTCTCGACCTCAGCTTCCTCATCTGCAAAACGGGGACAACATGAAGTATAGACTATCCCCAGCCACTGGGAAGAGGAATCACTCAAATGAAAAATGCAACAGCTAAACAAGGTAAGAGCTCACTCTTGGGGGCAATAGAACAAACAAAAGGGGGAGACGTAGCAGTGCCTCATCCTGCCGTTGATGGCAAAGAAAAATGGTGCCAATAGAGAGCATTTCAAATATGAGATTTGCTGAGAGAATAGATGAAGCTCCGGACCAAGGCAATCTAGCATCGGATTTAGGAAGGAAACCATTGGAACAGCAAACAGGCACCGGCCAACAAGTCTCTCTCCACCAGACCCCATCCCAAAATGTCACCTTTGCAGTTAAAAACCTTGCACAACAATTAAAGATATGGGGAGGGATATTCCTTAGAGCCTGTAATTTAGAACTACCAGTGCTTAGAGGACATCAGAATTTTGCAACTGCAAGGAACCTTAAAGATCATTTAACCTGAGCCCCTCGTTTTGTGATGAGGAAATATAAGCATGAGAAGTTAAACAAATTACTCCAAGCCATGGCAAAACTGAGAGTACAGCCCATGTCTCCTAATTCCTAATTTAATGATCTTTGTATTGTTCCAGGTTAAATCTCTAAATATAAGATTTGTAAGTGCCTAAGAATAGAATCCTTTTGCCTCCATAGACCAGGCGTCAGCAAACTATGGTCTGCAGGCCAAACCTACTCGTTGCCTGTTTTGGTAAATAAAGTTTCATTGGAACACAGCCCTGTCTGTCTGTATTGTCCGTGGCTATGTACACTGTACATATATGGTGGTAGTGTTGAGCAGTTGTGACAGAGACTGCATAGCCAACAAGGCTTATTATCTGGATATCTGCATAGAAAGTTCACTGGCCCCTGCCTTAGATTGAGCATTATAAGCACTGCCAAGTGAACCAGCCTATGGGGGATGAGACTGGTTATTCAGTCAGGTGACCATCTAAATGCCTTGCTGAGTAAACCTGAGTAACATAAGAATGGACGGCGGTGGAATTGGCTGGAAGCTCATATCACAGAGAAGATCAGTTCTGCTTTCTCAAGGTCAGGTCAGTGGGGAGCAGAGAGGCCTCACACTCCACATGGGCCCTGGGTTGGAGGACCTTTCCACTCCATGTAAACATATAATTCTGTGATGAGACCCTCAAGGTTGCCTTTTAGCTCTGCCACTCAAATGCTAACCAGCGGAACTTCCATTTACTCCCTGGCAACCCACTGCTTTATTTCTAGTTCTCTACAAAACGAAGGTGTACACAGTTCCTTGCTTCAGTTCTATCGGAATTACCACTGTTTTCATTCTTGTAATAATCCTATGTATTTAAGGCAAGAACATTGGAGTGGGTTGCCATTTCCTTCTCCAATGCATGAAAGTGAAAAGTGAAAGTGAAGTCGCTCAGTCATGTCTGACTCTTAGCAACCCCATGGACTGCAGCCTACCAGGCTCCTCTGTCCATGAGATTTTCCAGGCAAGAGTATTGGAGTGGGGTGCCATTGCCTTCTCCAATATTTAGCAGTAACAGTACATAAATCTAATTGTTCTAAAAAGAAAAAAAAATTACTTATATTTGTTCTTTACCTGGTCAGGCTGATTCTTGGATAAAATAGAAGTATATTTCATCAAACAACATGCTCCAACATGTTGAAGGTGTTGTAGCATTCAGCCTGCATAAGCACAGTTCAAATTGCTCTACAGGTAAAAGATGCATAAATGCTGTTACTTCTCTAGCAGATAAATACGATTCTGTGTGCTATGCTTAGTCACTCATTCGTGTCTGACTCTTTGTGACCCCATGAACAGTAGCCCACCAGGCTTTTCTGTTCATGGGATTCTCCAGGCAAGAATACTGGAGTGGGTTGGCATTTCCTTCTCCAAAATATGATTCTAAACACTAACAAATGAGTTAATTACCATGATACCTTTCTGTGGACACTTGGGGGTTGGCTCAGAAGCTGGGTAAAGCTAAGCTGTCTGCAGATATCATTCTGGTCATAGTGCTTATTACTGAGAAATACTTTATTTGTACAAATCGAAGATGCTCTTCTCCTCCACATAGAAAGGAGATGCCCCCTGGAGGGTCTTGAAAGTCAAATCATCACCAGAATTAGTATAATTAAAATAACATATAACTTCACATAATACATATTATAATATAATTAATAACACATTACACTGCATTTAAATTTTAAAAATTAGAGGAAGTGGACAGATGGCCTGAAGACCACTTCCTGCAACCAACTGAGACTCAATTTTCAAATAAAACCCAGCATTTTTCCCTCCAGTGCCTCAGAAGATGAGGTGAAATCACATCTGACAGCCTCAAGTGAGTCTCAGGTGCTACAGCTCTCATACAGCCAGCATCCCTCTGACAAGGAGGGATGCTGCGGTGAGTAGGAAACTAACACTCTAAAGTGGAGAGAGTAAGAAATGTCCTGTAATATCAGCCAGAAGGGCTCCTCTGAGACCCACATCTGCAGCAGTGGGCAGGGGAAGCAGCTCGTCTCAGAAATACTGATAAACTGTGATGTGTACAGCGGTTCCTCTGCCAAGACAAAATCAAGGCCTGGAAGTTGCTGATGTTTTAGGAAAAGCTCCCAAAGGAGAAATTGCTTCTTAGAGGTGCTGAATACCTGGCTGGGAAGGAAAGGTGGTGGTCATGTGGGTAAATGTGGCTGGTGTCCTTGAGTCTCTGGAGTGTGTAAACGCCCATATTGCCTGAGCATGCATATATCTGTACCCCACTTTTGGGCCAGTGAATGAAGTGAGCCTAAGACAGTGATGAAAATGACCTTTTAATAAGTCCAGCTCCACTTACACAGGAGCTGGGACTCCAACCTTTTCCCAGGGATGCTCTGGGATGCTGAGCATTACTCTACTAGCACTGCCAGAACAAAAGGGCTTGGAACTCTTCATTGGGACTACTTGTCAGAGCCTTTTGCAAATTCTTTAGAAGCCCCCAATAGTAACAACTTTTTTACCTTTTTTGACGGTGGATCTGACTTTTGGAATGAGTCAAAAAGTTGCTCAGACTCAAGCCTAGCAAACCAGATGAATGATCAAACTAGAGGATTTAAATTGAGGATGCAGGATTTAAAGTGAGGTTCGGCAATGAAAACAACGAATGTTCTCTCTTTGGGTGACTCAAATTCTGGTTCTAAGAGTGTTGGTAAAAGTCAAGTTCTCCATGGCACCTTGAGAGGTGTTGCCTGTGCACAAGAGCCTCACTTTGAAAAACATGTTCACCAAGAAGTCACTTTGCCTCAGAAAATATTAGTTTCATGATTTTTAGTCCCACCAGGTATGTAAGAAGTCACACACACACACAAGTAGAGTTTTACTTCACTTGGATAGCTATAAATTTCCACATATTCACAAGGCAAGGTGGGAATCTCCAAAGGCCAGACCTTTTGTCAGAGTTGGGCAAACTATAGCCCAGGGGCCAAATCTAGCCCACCAGCCCACTGCCTATTTTTGTAAATAAAATTTTACTGGGGTCTCTTCATGCCTATTTGCTTATGTATTGTCTACACTTCTTTCACTCTACAATGGCAGCATTGAATAGCTGCCAGAGAGAGAACCACAGAGAACCCATGGCCAGCAAAGCCTAAGATATTTACTATCAGAGCCTTTACAGGAAGTTTGCAGACCCCACTTCTTTGTGATCAAGTCTGCTTTCCAAGCTAATTAAAGTAGGAAACATGTGGTGACTTGTCTTTCCTCTCTAGTTTTCCTCAATGACTTTTGCCCTTTTTATTTGTGTAGAAGACAGTAACCACATAGAATGAGGTATACACTTTTATTAGACTCCTAGGGCTGCCATAACAAATCACCCCAATCTAGATAGCTATTAACAACAGAAATTCACAATTCTGGAAGCTAAAAATCTGAAATCAAGATGTTGGTTAAGCCAGGCTGTGCTCTCTCCAAAGACTCTGGGGAGGATCCTCCCTGGTCTCTCTGTAGCTTCAGGAAGTCACCAGAAACTCTTGGTGTCCCTTGGCCAGGACACTCATCACTCCTCTCTCCACCTCATCTTCACATGGCATCCTTCCTGTGTGTCTACATCTCTGTGTCCAAATTTTCCTCTTATAAGGACATGGGTCACATTGGACTTAGGGCCCCCTCTACCTCTGAATGACTTCATCTTAACTTGATTATATCTGCAAAGACCCTATTTTCAATTAAGGTCACATTCATAAGTTCTAGGACATGAATTTTGGGAGGACACTAGTCAACTCAGAACAACCTGGTACTTGGTATTCAATAAATGTTATTTTTGTGCCCTTCATGATATATTCTAACCAGCTGTCCAAGCCAAGTGACCCCCTTCCTTGCACAACAACTCTGAGGAGCTTGTCATTCTGTCCCTCTGTATGCCCATGTCTGTTCTCTTCTACTTAGATCTGCCGTCTTCTCAACTATCTCATGTCCCCTTTTTTACTTCCTCCAGAAGATCCACAGCAGGGGAAGCCCATTAATGGCATTCCTCTTCTTTTTATGTCTCAAACCTTCACAAGACCAAGACTTTCCCAATCTTGGTTAATGGCTTCAGTGGCTTTCTCTGATTTGTCTTGTGAGCAAGACCCAAAAACTCAGTCTACTCTTTGTATGACTACCAACACTATCTCGCAAAGAGTAGCCATGCTGTCACAACTCTCTGCTATTCTCTCTTCTCTGTGGTCTTCAGATCAGATCAGTCGCTCAGTCATGTCTGACTCTTTGCAACCCCATGAATTGCAGCACGCCAGGCCTCCCTGTCCATCACCAACTCCTGGAGTTCACCCAGACTCATGTCCATCGAGTCAGTGATGCCATCCAGCCATCTCATCCTCTGTCGTCCCCTTCTCCTCTTGCCCCCAATCCCTCCCAGCATCAGAGTCTTTTCCAATGAGTCAGTTCTTCGCATGAGATGGCCAAAGTACTGGAGTTTCAGCTTCAGCATCATTCCTTCCAAAGAAATCCCAGGGCTGATCTCCTTCAGAATGGACTGGTTGGATCTCCTCGCAGTCCAAGGGACTCTCAGGAGTCCTCTCCAACACCACAGTTCAAAAGCATCAATTCTTTGGCGCTCAGCCTTCTTCACAGTCCAACTCTCACATCCATACATGACCACAGGAAAAACCATAGCCTTGACTAGATGGACCTTTGTTGGCAAAGTAATGTCTCTGCTTTTGAATATGCTATCTAGGTTGGTCATAACTTTCCTTTATGGTTACAATATTTATTTTGCTATTTTCAGTAATAATTACCTTTGTCTAGTGTTATCAAGGAGTCATAAATGTGAAAAGAAATCCCAAGCTACCAACAGACAGTATCAACACTGTTAGATTGCCAGAAAGAATATCAGACTCCCAATTAAATTTGAGTTTCAGATAAACAAAGAATCATTTTTATATAAGTATATCCCCTTAATTATTTGGGAAATATTTGTACTTAAAAAATGTCATTCCTTGTTTATCTGAAATTCAGAATTATCTGGGCATTAGTTTGTTGTTGTTGTTCAGTCATTCAGTCATGTCTGAGTCTTTGCGACCCCATGGACTTCAGCACGCCAGGTTTCCCTGACCTTCACCATCCCCCGGAGCTTGCTCAAACTCATGTCTATTGAGTTGGTGATGCCATCCAACCATCTCATCCTCTGTCCTCCCCTTCTCCTCCTGCCCTCAATCTTTCCCAGCATCAAGATCTTTTCTAATGAGTCAACATTTCGCATCAGGTAGCCAAAGTATTGGAGCTTCAGCATCAGTCCTTCCAATGAATATTCAGGATTGACTTTCTTTAGGATTGACTGGTTTGGGCATTAGGTAAATCTATTAAACTGAGTAACCCTAAACAATCCATTGACTACTTAAGAGTACAAAGGAGTTCACTAACTATACAATACTCACTTCTTTACCCTGCTGTCAGAACCTCTGAGGGATCAGCTTTTAGGGCCAGTTGTCAGTAAATAAAACTTTGTGATTTCTTTTTCTCCCTGCATATAAGGAGAATTCTCTAAAAATTCTGGCAGCATATATTCTATTGGTATAGTCATAGTCTATAGGTATGAGTGGTATTAGCATCAAACTGCCATTACTCAATTGCCATGTGGCTTTGAGCAAGCTACTTAACCTCTGCCTCTAAGTCTCAATCTAGAAAGTGAAAGTGAAAGTGAAGTCGCTCAGTCGTGTCCGACACTTTGCGACCCCATGGACCGTAGCCTACCAGGCTCCTCTGTCCATGGGATTCTCCAGGCAAGAATTCTGGAGTGGGTTGCCATTTCCTTCTCCAGTCTACTCATCTGTAAAAGAGCGATAATTAGAGCTGCTCTGAAGATTAAAGTCAATAATCCATGTAAAAACACAGTACTTGGCATATAAAAATCACCTAACGTATTTCTGGGCTTCCCTGGTGGCTCAGTGGTAAAGGACCTGCCCTCTAATGCAGGAGACATGGGTTAGATCCCTTAGGTGGGAAGATTCCCCTGGAGAAGGAAATGGCAATCCTCACCAGTATTCTTGCCTGGGAAATCCCATGGACAGAGGAGCCTGGCAGGGTACAGTCTGGGATAAGAAAAGAGTTGGATATGACTTAGCAACCAAACAACAACAGCAACAGCAAATATATTTCTATCACTAACAATCATTATTACCCACCAGGATTTAATTGCATGGGGTGGGCAGAGGCATTTGGCCTGGACCTCAAATTCACACATCTAATGCAGAATTTGAACACACTTCTCAGGCGAAATTGTACCTGGCCTTGCCATGATTCCCTGACAGGCTAGAAAGAAGGTGCTCACTACTATACATAGCTTTAAACTAGTGCCATGCAGTTGTATTTTGTGAGTGAACAATATTTTATAAGTTTTGTGATTGCTGTGTAAATGGCACATTTCCATTGAATCACCATCCTGTAATCCTATTTTTGACCTTTCTTACTTTAAAAAATACTGAGACAGTAAGAAACTACAGATAAGCAGGGCCTGTACTAACCTACGATGATAAATCTATGAGTCCACAGCTGAGGGTGATGAGATTTAGCCCACTCCAGCCCAGAGCATCTAGCCGGTAGGCACACAGGAGTCTCGTGGGTCAATAGTGAGGCCTGAAGAAGACTGGAGGGGCTGGAATGCTGGGCCAGTCCTCTGTCCATAAACAATTCACCCATCTTTTCCAGAGTGTCCTTCAAGTATCATTTTATATAATACCTGTGCCATGATGTGAAAAATGTTGGGAAGCACGGTTCTAGCCTCTAGGAAAGCTCATGCTTTGCCACCAGACCACCAAAACCCATTATTGAAAAGGAAGAGGAGCTCTGAAATGGATCAATGGAAACTGAGTCCTTAGAGACATATAATTTTGGTCCCCATATTAAGGGTAGAGCCTTTAATGGATGGGAGGAGTAGAGGGAAAGAAAATAAAACAAGACAGGGGCAAACTGCTTTTGGGGTGTTTCTCTTCTGCTTCAGAAGAGAACCTGAAACCTGAGCCATGTTTCAGGTTCCAACTAGCTCTGCGTCTGATCACGATATCTCAGCCTCCTGATCCCACATTGAAAGTTGAGGGAAATGGAGCCCAGAATAAAGGCCAAGTCTGCTCTGTCCTCTGAGAAGGAGACTTGCTTTTCTGACATATCCATTTCTTCCCATTATAGTGAGAAGTAAGATCCAGACTGCCATGGTCAGGAGATATGTGGACAACACAGGTGGTGCAGATTCACCGTCTTTGAAACTAATCTGAACAACAAAGAGAGATCAAGGAGATCAAACCAGTCAATTCTAAAGGAAATGAACCCTGAATATTCATTGGAAGGATTGATGCTAAAGCTGAAGCTTCAATACTTTGGCCACCTGATGCGAACAGCCAACTCATTGGAAAAGACCCTGACGCTGGGAAAGATTGAGAGCAAGAAGAGAAGGGAGTGACAGAGGACAAGATGTTGGATGGCATCACCAACTCAATGGACATGAGCAAACTCCAGGAGAGAGTCTAGGACAGGGAAGCCTGGTGTGCTGCAGTCCATGAGGTTGCAAAGAGTCAGAGGGGCTGAACAACAACAATCTGAACAGCAGGAACCTGCTGTTGGAACCTCTCAAGAATCTTCTCCAGCACCACAGTCCAAAAGCATCAATTCTTTGGTGTTCAGCCTTCGTTATGGTCCAACTCATATCCATACCTGACTACTGGGAAAACCATAGCTTTGACTATTTATGGACCTTTGTCAGCAAAGTGATATCTCTGCTTTTTAATATGTTGTCTAGGTTTGTCATAGCTTTTCCTCCAGTGAGTAAGCACCTTTTAATTTCATGGCTGCAGTCAATCTCTGCAATGATTTTGAAGCCCAAGAAAATAAACTTTGTTTCTGATTCCATTTTTCCCCATCTATCATCCTGTAGTAGACAGTTCTTACTCCAAGCCAAGCTAATCTCCTAAGACCACAAACCTGACCAGGCCCCTTCCCTCCTCAGACATTCTCTCCACAGCTCCCTAATCACCTTGCCGTCCCACACAGACATCTCATCTGTGGTCACTTCTGCACCAGCATTCTAACGTCAGCTAATGGAAAACAGTGCTGCACATGACCTTCACTTTCTTCTGTCAGCTCCTTATGCCATTCCTCATTTCAAAATGCACAACACCCCCTCAAAAAAGAAAAAAAAAAAGGCCTTCCCAATCATCCATGTTGACATTGTTCCCTTCCCTGGACTCCCCTATCAATTAATGTGCTCTGCATTGAATGATAGATATTTTAATAATAACCATTTCAACCCCTTAAATAGGCCTCACATATCAACAAGCTCCTCTAATATTTATAACTGTGTAAGCTTATCAACTAAATTATGATCCCTTCAAAGACAGAGTTTCTATTTCTTATTTCTCTCTATATCCCCAGGGCATCTGACCAATGCTGTGAATAGAGAACCATGTACAATAAAATCTGATGAAGAAATGAATGAATGGGTCTCCTGAGGGAAGTGCCATAGCGAGTCAGGTGCTATTGAGAAGCAAGGTTGATGACCTCAAAGTTCCTCTCACCCTTTTTAAATGGTACTGGACTGATATAATTTTTATGCTACATACTTGTTACACACATAATTTAATGTTCACACACTATATACCGACTATATGCTTGGATGTTATGATTGATGAAAGGCCTCAGGAATGACCCTGATGTCTCTGCCCTTAAGAAGCCTTCATCTATTAATAGTAAAGGGACTTGAGGTGTGGTCATAAATGCGTATTGACAGGGCAAGCTCAGAGGAACATCATGAGATAGAGATGAAAACAAGGCTCCAGGAGTTTTGAAAGATGCACAAAACTTCTAGTTACAAGAGCATCCAGATCAACAAGAGCCCAAGTTTACAGGTGCTAATGGGTTCTGAGGATCAGTGAGTCCAGAGCAGTGGACCCCAGCCAAGTTATGGGTATGGGAACAAAGGACCCCATTGCATCATATCCTGCCATGAGGTGACACATTCAGAGAAAAACAGATCCTGAAATACAGAACAAAGAAGGCCTACAGTTTAACTCAGTTACTATGGGTCTTCCTCTCTATAAAATGAAAATAAAATGAGTTCCTCCATAGGGTTCATTCATACAAAATTGAAATCAAACACTTGTCAAAGGTCTTCTGTTACCTTAGGGACTTCGCATACGCCCAATAAATATACCTAGCATATTTTTTACTCTAGGATTTCTTCAACTCTTAGCTGCCACAGGTTGGAAGACATATCTTTGATTTAAAAACAGTGTTTTAGGGAGAAAAAAATCTACACGTGAGACTATAAGAGGGATGATGACCACAGCTATCTTAAAATTTAGGAAATTGGTAGGAGACAACCTGTTTCAAGAGTCTGTTGATTTTGCTTAATTTCTTTGGAATTTAAAGCTACATCAGTCCTTATAAGTAAGAGACCTTAGAATACTTGTCAAAGCAGAATGCTATAGTTCAAACCACAGAGGATGGACGGGAACCTACACACACACACACACACACACACACACACACACACACACAGATTCCAGATATGGAAACCCAGGCACAAACCACCCTTCACATAAACTTGCTCATTGTCTGAGCAGAATCGTGTTCTTAAAAATAAAACTGTGAGTGGGAGTGCTTGCGTTCTGGAATAGAGTCTCTCTTTCTTCCCTTCATCCCATGTTCCTTGGCTACATGCTATTATGTGATATTCAGGACTGTCAAACCTTCTGGAGCCATGAGCATTTTTCAGACAACCAATCTCAATATGCATTATCAAAATTAGATCTTTTCTCTGCAGATGACAATTATGTATTATATGGTTACACGCTTATAAGTCTGTGACACCGTATTGTTAGACTTGGGATATTGACTTTTAACAATATGTTACCTTATTATATTTGGTGTCACATTATGCTTGGATTGCAGCATTTGTCCCGTGGCCCCACTCAGGCTGCAATTAGTTTCTCAGTAAGTGTCAAACAGTGTTGGGGTGAAGACTGGGTGAAAGGTAACTTGGATTGTCTTTTGCGACTGTCATTTGACTATCCTGTTCCTCAACAGAAGAATTTCAACTATGCCAGAAAAATACAAGTTGTATGTTCATCAGTAAGACTGCCTTCTAACAGAATGGTAACTCTGGTTAGGAGTTCAAACCTTCTGAGGGTCTTGGAGACCAACCCCCAACCCCCAGTCACAAAAGAGCTGATCACAGGGTAAGGAGAGAAGGAAGGAATAGGACACAAGAAATCCCTGTATTCATTTCTATAAACACAAGCTCAATACAGTTTAAACTCATAAACATGCTAAAAGGAGCTAGAGGTAGCCTGTTACTTTGTCATATATTTTTATAGGCCTTTCTGAATGGCTTCAAATTTGACACAGTAACTGCCTGTTACTAGAAATAAACTGTAAGTCAATCCCACACTGCTGTAATTCACTGCCCAGGGTTGGTCAAAGAGATTTAGTGATACCCATGATGGACAGCAAGCCCCTTGATGTGTTCGCTGTCACCGGTGTTTTGTAGTGACTCCAGCTTGCTGACCTCCAGAGACCTAGAAGGAGAAGGCTGTGCCCTGGTATCACTGTTCCCACCAAGTCAGTAAAAGACCTGTCCTCACGAGAAAGCAAAGGAGACATCCCCCTCCAAGTCTCTTCGAATGTGTCCGCATCCCTCTTTATTTCTAGACGTCGACAATCATTGTTCCCATAAGAGTGACCTGCTTCTGAAAGAATAAATCAAACCAAGGTCACAATACCACCCAGTGGGAATTAGGTGCCTGGTAAGTAGCAATACCTCATCTCCTTGGCTGGCATTTTCTTTTGGCTCAAGACTTTGGCTGCATCTCCACCATGTCACGCACCCAGATGGAAAGTGAAAAATCCATTCAGCCATCTGGCTGTTTCGGTCTACACAATGCCATGCATCTGGGGCCATCTGGGAGAGGGAGTGAAGTTTTTCACTTTCTGCCTGGTTGTTTGGTGTGGTGTAGATGCAGGCTTTAACTATAGGCTAATGTACCAGATAACCTTCTGCCCTATTTGAAAGGCTAAATAAAAGAGTCCAGGATAACAAGGCTGATAGCAGTATTCTGGAAAATAAATAGAAACTATGTGAATAGCAACTATAATACAAACTGCAGGAAATAATAAAGGATAGACTACTGTTTATTAGACAAAGCAAACGCAAGAACTGAATCAAGTGATTATTTGTCAACTTAGTGTGCCCCAGACAGCTAGCACAATATTCTCAAGGGCATATTACAATTCTTTCTTAGGGTTGGACATTAGTCTAAGAGACATCTCAAATGGACTCCCGTGCTTGAAATTGTGGTTGAACAAAAAAAATAGACGATTTCTACACCCTAATTACTATCTCCTATAAGATACTCTGTTTCTTGGGGTTCATTCTAAAACAAATAACAACAAAAAATAGAGTATTTATGAAATGCTGCCCAAGAATCATGCTCAACTTAGAATTTCTATACAGATTTCAGAAACTCAGTAAATCAGCAATATTGGAGGCTTAATAGTATGAGGTGGAAGGCTGAGAGTAAGAGGTGTATACATTGTGAGAAAGTGTAAATAGCAATTGTGCAAATGAGGGTTTCCCTGGTATTGTAATTAAACATCTTGGAATTCAGGGGTACTTTTTCTTCTCCCAATTCATTTATGAAGCTTATCTCTGGCAAGTTCTGACAGCTTTGCCTTAGCTTGAGTCTCTGCAGACAGCAATGTTTCTAGAGTTTTCTTCCCATATTCTGTTAAATAATAGGAATAGATATGAAAAAAAATCATAATTAAAATATCCAGCTTAGGCGAGCAGAGGGATACTAGGTCAGCAGGCCATCGTGACATGCATCTATGTCATAGACACATGAGCCTAATCTTGGCCCTGAAGCTGACTTTAGATTTGTCAGAAAAAGTATGGAAGTCATCTAAGGCCAAGAGGAGAAAAGAAAAGTAAATTTATGAAAGGTAGGCTTGGAGGAAAAAAATAAAATCCTTGCTGCTTCTAGCCCAGCATTGTGAACAGGAATCCCCCTGCACACATTCAAATGGCATATTCACATTTTATGAATCAGACCCTTAGTTTTAATTGCTTCTTGGACTATAGGCCAATTAAGGATGGGTCGGAAGGGCAGGGGTCATTCCCACAGCCTCTGAGGTTCTGAGAGGTAGAGTCTGCCTAGCCTGAGGCACTCATTCACACTTGTATTTAAAAAAAAAAAAAAACAATCAGAATGCACCATTAAACACCTCTGATAGGAATGCTTAATTTATATGGGCTGAAAGCAAAAACTGCAGACCAAAAGCTTTCCTTTGGCCCCATCTCTTGCTTTCAAATAAAAGCAATTACAAAGTTTCTCCTCTTCTGAGCCACGGAAAACTAAATACCAATATATACAAACCTGGTACTGTATCTTGGAGAAACTGCCAATAGGTTTGCAAGTCCTCTGAGATCTCCCCCCTTTTTATCTATAATTGATCCCTCACACCTTTATGCAATACTGAGGTTAAAGATTAAGAATTAAAAAATATATATATTACATGTAATACCAGCTGCATAAGATGCACATCTTAATGGATTCTTAACTCCCACAAAGTAATTCCAATATTGTAAATTACTGAAGTGAGTAGTAACACCTAACACGGAGAAAAATAGAATCTGTTATTAAGCTATACATTATCCTTGCATACCCTGACTTATATGTAGAGTATGCCACCCCATCCCACCCCTTGCTTTATTATCACATAAGGAAGTTAAAATTTGTAGAATTTATACAAATAACATATTTCACCAACCATTTCCAAAGCTTTTAAAAATCAGCTTTAGGTCTAATCACACGGGTAAGGGAGACAGTCATCTGTACCCCATTTTCAGTGCTGAACATGTCTAAATGTTAATTTTGAGGAGCCTGTGGGGGGCGGTGAGAGGGTCAAACTAAATAGCACATGCACCCGGCAATAGCAAATAGCATTTCTCACTTACAGGTCACTGGTTCAAATCTCACTCCAGTCAGCAGGACCCTAAAGCCACGAAGGACCATTTAGTTGCTCAGAGATCTGCTGAATTGAGTGGCTTTGGGAAGTCTGGCTGCCAACCCAGCTGGACATCTCATCAGAACAAACAGATTGTTCATAACTCACCCCTGTTCTTCCTCACTCCCTCCCCTTTCCCAAATTGTCCCAGCTATGCAGCTCTTACCAAGAAATCCCAAGTGACTAGACCTGGAGGCAGAAGCCCTGCCCTTCCATTTCCAGAAGTGTAGGCTGCCATACTAAAAACACACACATGCGCACACACATACACACACACGTGCACGCACACACGCACGCACACACGCACGCGCACACACACATGCACACACGCTGTCCATGGTCTGAATTCTGATCTATATTCCACCAAACACACAATCCTGAGGAAGTCCAGTCACCACCCTGGGTCTCAGGAGACAAATCACTTTCTCTGTTTATGCTATTAATCCAGTAGCTTTGCTGACCCCAGATTTGCTTGTCATTTTTTTTCTTCCTCCAATATACACATCTATCCCACTCTGTAGATAACCAATTGAACAATATTTTTAAAATTTCCCACCATATGATAACCATTACAACAAAGCTTTTCATTTTGCTAATGAAGAAGGAAACACTGAGATAAAAGTAAAATGATTTATTAGATTTTGTTCCTGTGCCATTGATAAAATAGTTAACCAGCTTGGCAGTTACTACAGGGACCCAGCATGTGCTCATTAACTCTTTGCCAGGTACAAAGGTGTCCTAACAGCGCTGTTTTAATTCCATGATCCGGCCCATAATCCAGTGCTAAACAATAATTAGTATTGACTTGTAAAACAGTAGTTGAAGCCTTCCTTTAAGCACCTCAAATATACTTTACGTTCCATAGACAGAATCAAAGGAAGGAGGAGGCATAGTTGGGAGAAGAGAGAGGGAAGAGGAAAGGCATTTGTAATGTTTTTAGCCGCGAAGAAAGACCTGTTCTACGGTCTGGAAACTTTGCACGTATTTATGGTATTTATGCATTGTTTCCAGATCCACGTTGGCACTTTATTCCACCCCATGCCTGCTCTTCAGTGCCATTGTGGGAAGACAACTTTCCTTCTCTAATAGCTTGCCCCCACCCCATATTCCCTTTTACCTCATTGGACTGACCAAATGTTGGACAATTTTCTCTGCTCTCCTAATGTAGTTTAAGCTCTTCCCTGCTAATGGCTCTTTCATCCTATGCATCAAGGTCCATTTAAAATCAGCATTGAATGAAGACCTCTGGCACTGTGAATTTCCCACAGTTTCGTTTATTGTCCAATTGTGTATTTGGATAAGCAAAAGGGGACAGCGACCCCATTTGCGACCCCATTTGCTAAAGAAGTACTGAACACGCCCAACTACCTGGGCAGAGGAAACAATGGGCTACATACTGCCCATTTTGTGTGTTTGTTAGAAAGCAGCAGGGACAGACGCCTACACGCATGCACACACCCCAGTGCTGGCCTGCAGACTCACCCGGAACACTGTTCCCTCTTTCACCCGGCTCTGCAATCTCTTTCTGGTACACCATGACAGGAAGAAGAGCATTAGATGTGCAAGGTGTTGCAAATGTATTGCCCCATGTTATTTCCACCAGCTTCATTCCCACTGCCCTGAGAGGAATCAGGGTTTTGGCATCCAGCTGTCATTCCTTTGCTTAGACAACTGGATCTCTGTGTCCACGGGATTTAGGAATCCTTCTTACACAGACTGCATGTGCCAGATTTATAATTTCAGGTCAAAACAAATAGAAGGCCATGGAAGTATCCATCCATCCACTGTTTTGGAGCATCTTCTAGTTTGCTTTAGAGTAGTATAAAGATATGGTTCCTACCTTCAGCCAACCTTACTACCTGATCATGGAGAATAAACCATGAACCAGGAAATCAAATGGGAGGTTCAAGGATGTAACTGACAAAGAGCAAAGGGGGAAGCAAAGGCACGGGTGTTTAGAAAGAAGATGTTAAATAAGGTGAGGATGGTTAGATTGTGCTTCTGGAAGACATGAGCTTGTGCTAAGCCTTAGGGAAAGGATATTACTTTAAAAGGAAGAGGCAAGCAAGGGGAACACTGTAGACACAGGAAGCAGCACAAAGATGCAGAAGCCAGGATCAGCTATCTCTTTCCAGAAAGCAAAAAATAACAGAGCACACCAGTAGAACTCTTTACATTTTATAAAACATGTCCATGTTCCTTATCTTATCTGCTTCTCCCACTGATCCTGAGGTGTAATCATAACCGAAGATTTGGCATAAAGTAGCACTAGATGACGGAAAGCCTGTTCAAGGTCATTGCAACAATTTCTAAGAAAACAGATGAGGGCTATTCTGGAGAGTTAAGGACATTAGATGGATGACAGAGTATAAGATGAAGAATGAACAGGTTGGAATGGTTGTAGGAGGTGAGGAAAGAGAAGAATGTAGGACTATTAGAAAATTCCCCAATGGATGACAAAGAGAGTGATATTACTCATGAATGATCTATAAGGAAGGAAGAGCAGCTTGGAAGGGTATAAAAATGACGATTTTATTTTGTATTTAGTGAATTTTGGAGAACTGCGGAAAACCCAAATGAAAATGACCAACAGATAGCAACATAGACAAGACCTCAAGGTCAGAGGGAGACTGGAAATGTGGATTTAGGAGCCATTAGCATAAATGTGGGGTCATAGGGACCCTCCATGAGAGGAGAGATGGCCAAGCATTAAACATGGGACATTCCATTTAAGGGGCAGAAGAGGGAAGGGTGTTCTTTTAATTAAGATCCATTATATACAGAAGGCCCTTGTCAAAATGTAAGAATAATGTGTGGAGGTTCATGGATCATATGTTTAAAATGAAACTGAAAAAGATGGGATCTTAGAGCATCTTCACACCTGCCCCTTCATTTTTCCAAGAGGAAACTTGATAGTGTAAGATAGTGGCTGCATCATAATGTATTAATTCCACTAGCATCTAACAATTCCCATGTTCTTGTGGAATTATTTTATTAACAAGCCAGAAAGCATAGAGCATAGCCTAGGGGCAGAACACGAGAGATGAGCTTTTGTTGAAAGTGGGAAGTGAAATCGCTCAGTCGTGTCCGACTTTTGTGACCCCATGGACTGTAGCCTACCAGGCTCCTCTGTCCATGGGATTCTCCAGGCAAGAATACTGGAGTGGGTTGCCATTACTTTCTCCAGGGGATCTTCCCAACCCAGGAATCGAACCCAGGTCTCCTGCATTATAGGCAGACGCTTTTACCATCTGAGCCACCAGGGAAGTCTCCGGAAAGTGGGGAAGTTGCAAATCATGGAATCCCATCTAGGGAAGACAGAGCTGGGTGGGGACATCCTTGGAGAATGGAAAAATCCCAAGGCATCCAAGGGAAAGGATGAGGCAGGAATGCCAGAGAAATGGATATGAAAGATATCGTAGAAGTACAGAGGACAATGTACCAAAGATGCTTCCTCAGCATCACCATAAACCATATGAATAAGGCTGAAGTTGAAGTCTAGATGGTCTGCCTAACATATGCAGTCTGACATGATATGCTTAGTCTTACTTCCACTAGCTCTAAATTCCAGAGACATTGTAAAGAGAATCATTTAGAACTATAGCATTTCATAGCTACACAGAGATATAAGAATGGAGTTCATCCAATTCGCAGAACTTTATCAAGTTGAGTAATGAAAAAAGCCAGAATTTGGCAAATTCACCTAAGACAAGTTGTATGACCCTAGGCAGGTTACCACACTTTGTACGACCACAGTAACCTCATGTATTAAATGGGAATAATCTACCAACCTCATAGGGTTATTGAGAAGATAATGGGTGATGTTGCTTGGTACAAGGTAAGCTATCAATAAATATGAATTCCCTTCCCAGAGGCACTTATTAATAAGATATTCAACATATATAACATGCATATACATCACTCATATTTTCCAACAGATTATTGCAGGATTCTAGATTTAAGAGAAAATTCACAACACGTAAAGAGCCTGCAATAGATCTTTGTGCCAGAATTTGAATGGAATGTGATTCAGTAGGCTCTATTTAAAATAGGATAAATAGGGGATTTCACTGGATGTCATTAAACAATTGTGATGAAAGCAAACCAGGAAGATGGGTCAACCTAAAAGAAATATATGCATACATACATATCCACACACACTATCTAGTCACCCTGAAGAAAGAGGTATAAAGACTAAATTTCTAGAACAACCTCTTCTTATCTGGGTGAAGTTTTTGTACCTGTAATTAGCTCCCTCAGCCTTCAATCTAAGAATCAGCTGGTTAATTGTGCATGTAACTGGCTAATAGCTCCAACTGGGGGATGGTGCAGGCCTAAGGGTCACATGCTTTGTTCTTCTACACACGTTTAATTGTTACATATTACAGACATACCTACACACACACATACACAAAGGAGTGGGGAAAAGGAAGGAAGACAATATGATCTGTAATACTTCAAGAGACATAGAATGGAATAATTAAGCCACAATCTATTTTTAAAAGTGTAAGCCTAAGAAGTATTATCCTCTTTATGACTCAGCTAGAGTATCTGAGAATTATCTGTGAATGTTTTGGAATCAAACTGAGTAAAAAGGGAGAGAAAAACATACAGAATGCCATTCAAAGAGACACTGAATTACACTGGGGTCTGTCAGAGAGAATAACTAAGCCCCAAATTGAGTTGGGGGGTAGCAGTGAGTGAGATAAAATGACAGAAACAAATTTTTGTGGTCGAGGTCAGGCAGCCTGCTTATGGTTTAGGCATCTCTGCTCCCTACCATTAAACCAACTTGAATCTCCAAACACTATCCACAGTCAGCTGATTATGCAAGCACCCATCAATGTCTTGAGATAATCACCCCAGGCCTCTCGCCTCTCTATCATGCCACTCTGGACTTGTTTTTACCATCTACTACTCTGGCTCCTGGCATTAAGTTGCCCCTCAAGAATATCAAGGGCATTTTCCCCATCATCCCTCTCCACTTCGAATGCACTACTTTTGGGTCACTTGGCTATTAGACATTGGCTTTTGGGGGACCCAATTCTTGGTTCAAACAGTGCTCCTAATGAACATGTCTTATCACACATGGTGTAAGAATATGGGCCACCAATTCTAGTTTTAGACATCTGAGTTATTTTCAATTAAAATATTGTTCAAGGCCTCAAGTTGGATGGAAAAGTCTATCTGGTTGGGCAACTGAGGACCTAGAAGTACAGCAAATTGTAATTAAAGGGTCAAGGACATGCCTTGTAGATCACATTCAATTTCTCTACATGGCCCGGATTTAATAGGATAAAGCATACAGAGCCTTGCTCAATCCTATTCTCATACAAAGGCAAGGAAGAAAAGCTGGCCTTGGGAGTCAGAACTACAAAAGTTGAAAGCACTGCTTTTGACCTGGCTAAGGAAGGCAAGCCAAAGTAGGGTATTGCAAGGGGGCCTCTAGGCCTGATGAAAGGCAGGTGGTGGGGCATCCTAAGAATGGAAATAGGCTTCAGCACTGATTAGCTGCTTGATCTTGGGCAACTCAACCCCTCTGAGGTTCAATTTCTTCATCCATAAAATGAGACTGGTAATAACACCAGTTCTACATATTCAGTTTATACGAGTAAATATTTATTAAGCATCCACTGTGTGCCACGCTGATCATGAAAATAATCAAAGGGGCATATGTGAAAGCGCTTTGCATATTTTTCTATTTACCATATATTTTAATATTTTTGTAAATTTAGAGTTTACTGTGCCTAAGGTCATCTCCTAGTGGACCAAGAAAATTTCAGAGATACAAGATGAGATTTCTAGGGCAAAACTCTAAGTGACAAGATTTGTAGAACTGCTCATGTCATCTGAAGGACAATTCTAAGGCAAAGCCCAAAGTTGGTCAAATTCACTTTGATGGGTCTGCTACCTTTCCTTTCTGTAGTCTCTCCATTCTTGGTCCTTCCCCTACGCCACTCCCCACAGTCTTTCCACTTTTCCTGACAACCCCAGGCTCTCTCTGCAGTGTACCACTCTGGCTTGCCTACCTTAAGCAAATTCTTCCTCCTCTACTAAATTCTTCTGTTGTGTGTCCTCTTTTAGGTCCTGATCAGCTAATTCTCACCATGGTGTTGATGACTGATAAATGTCTACTCCCTTTCTCTGGTCCATTTGCATTTTAAATAGAGATTCCTGGAGAGTCTTTGCTTTGGGGGAAAGAATAAGTTGAATGGTAGCCATTCCAGCCAGAAACTTTTTCCTGCTGCATAAATCATAACATACAAGTAGCTGCTAAATGTGTCTATGCGTAAGGCTGCATAAGGTCCCAACTCTGATTCTCTGGGGATGTCACTAAGGAGGGGGCCGTGGAGAGAGAGGAGAATGCAGAGGCTGACAACTTGACTACCTGGAAAATGCACACAGACGTCAGTTGTCAGATGAAAGTGTTCCCACTTGTCCTGTCCTCTGCCCTGTGCAGACCTGGCTTGGGCCCTAGATACAAAATCTTTGGAAGCTGAATTTTCTCCCTTTAGTCCCTTGAATTCAACCCTCCTCCCTACAAGCCATCATTGTACCATCAGGGGTTTCTTGTTACAATTTAATTTTTCTCCATTGCACACTGGGGTTCTAATCTGTATCACACCAGCAGTGGGAAGATTTTTAAGAATCATTTCCCAATACACTTTTAATATATTTCCAGTAAATTGTACCTCAACCTGTCCAGCTGGCAGGGTCATTTAACAGTGACACACCCACTGAGTCCTGAGGGCCCCTGGAGGTTTACCTTGATGCTTTTCTAACAAAAAATATCCTGCCCCCAATGAGGGGATAAAGCTTTTTAATGTGCAAGTGGCACAGGGAACATGAAGAGAACTGGCCACCAGTGCCGCCAAGACCTCTTTAAGTTTCATTATGGGAAGGCCTATACATAGGATTAGACAAAAGGTTCTGAAGATCTGCACTGGGGGAAGCTGTATGCAAAAAGAAAAAAAAAAAAAAGGTTGGATAATTATTTAAAGCCCTAAAACAGACGGTATAGTTTATCAAGTATTTTTAGCCAAATTCAGCACCGCTTTCAGTGACTTAAAAGCACACTGCCAAATGTAAACAGTTCTCACAGGAAAGAGGCCAATGAGCGATCGCCCCTGAATCTGCAAAGTCAGAAGGAAAATATAATTAATCACAACTCACTCCTGACCAGCTAGCTGAAATAAGACCAATGAGAAGAAGTGAAAAGTTAATAGGAGGATCTGGGGGCAAGGGTGGGAGGGGAATAGGGAGGGGCGGTTCCCTCCTCTGCTTTCAGGAGCTTGCCTCGGTGCCATTTGGATCCAAGCCCGTGAAACAAACAAGGGTTCTGTTTTTGTAGGTTTTGGTTTTCACTTTTCATAATCCAGTTTATTTGACCTGTATTTTTCTAATAAAGGGAAAGGGAGAATGTGGCCGAGACACATTCCTCAAAAGTATGGCCAGTGAGGCCAAAGGCCTGGGAAGCCAGGGGCCGAGGCAGCCAAGCAAACCCCAAGGGGGATCCAGCAGCCCCCTAGCATTTCACTCTAAAGCAGATTGGTTTTGTGTGTGTGTGTGTGTGTGTGTATTTTTTTTTTGGGGGGGGGGTGCTTTTTTTAACATATTCCTTTTAGAAATTGGAGGAGAAAATAAATTAAGGACTAGGTGATCTGCCCTCAATGCTGAGTAGGTAAACACTGCTGGCTTAGACAAGCTTCCTTTCGTTTCCTTGAAAAGCCAGAATTCCATTTAGTTCCACAAATAACAGAAAGGTCCTCCTGATGGATGCAATTGGCTCCCCTCTCCAACAAACTCATCAGCAGTGCATTACCCAGAGCTTTGAAGTCCCCACACACAGCAGGCTGCATGGCAGTGGGCACCCTTTCAAGAATGGCCCCAGAGGTCTCTCTCTGCTGACAAAGCAAGGAGGGGGCCATAAGGAATTACACCCAGCAACCCCCCACCTGCAGCTGCCTCTCCCACCTCATCCAGTTCGTGAAAGTTCTGAAATGTTGGCATCTTTGCTTCAGCTTTTCATCAATGCCAGTTAAGTGAATTTAGAACAATAATTTTATTAAAATGTTTTAGATGCCATATCTCCAATCCATAAAATTTATTGTACCTTTATGCAGAATTATACTGGAGTTGAAATATATAAATCAATTTATAAGGTCTAATGACACACAAACGCTTAAAAACTAAAGGCAATGTAGTAAATTCAAATTACCATTACAAATGTAAGCTTTGTAGTCAGTGTGTGACCTGCTAAGGATTATATTTAACTCCCCTGAGAGTGGTTTATCATAAAACTTTAAACTTTTATTACAGTGAATTATTAAGTCCTCCATGACATGAGTCATTCCTTGCACTGACTATGGCTTTTTTAATGACACTATAATAGACATCTTGCTAATAGCAGGAGGATTGCTACCTCTGCAGTAAGGAGAAGGGGTGGGAGGAGGAGGGAAAAGAAAAGACAATACAGGACACATGCATGGAAAAGCATGCTTCCCAAGGGACTCCCGTTAACAATCATGCAAAGAAATACCAGGAGCTTAAAGACTCAGACCCCTCCAGGTTCTGTCCTGGGTAAAAGAACAACGTATTGCCTAAAAGGAAATTCAATTTAAAAGACACACGTGGAGAAAGGAACATTCTCCTGAGCAATTTAGATTTTCCTGAGCAATTTTAGTTTTCCATCAAAACTTTAACATCCTCTCCCTGCTGCTTGGCCATAGATACACACCCTCTACTTTCAATAAGCTTTGCACTAATAACAGATTACTGTGCTCACATAATGTGCAGAACTCACTGTTTATAACCCCTTCCTCCTCTCTGTGGTTTGTCTACACCAGGGCCCCCTAGCAGGAGGCTCTTTCCAGAGGCAATTTGAGCCCACAGATTATCCCATGTACAAAGTCTCCAACCACAATCAAGGAAAAGTTTTAGATGAAATATTCTGCGTGTGCCAGTCCCACTGAATTAGATGTCCCTGGGTATTACCTACTCCTTCCAAAGACTAACTGAGCCCCAGGATGCTGGTGTCACCATTCACACACATGCACAGTCCCCTTTCCACAATCAGGGCATCAGAATTTAGGAATCCTAAGCTCCTATCAATTGCACTCATCTCACATGCTAGTAAAGTAATGCTCAAAATTCTCCAAGCCAGGCTTCAGCAATACGTGAACCGTGAACTTCCAGATGTTCAAGCTGATTTTAGAAAAGGCAGAGGAACCAGAGATCAAATTGCCAACATCCGCTGGATCATCAAAAAAGCAAGAGAGTTCCAGAAAAACATCTATTTCTGCTTTATTGACTATGCCAAAGCCTTCGACTGTGTGGATCACAATCAACTGTGGAAAATTCTGAAAGAGATGGGAATACCAGACCACCTGACCTGCCTCTTGAGAAACCTATATGCAGGTCAGGAAGCAACAGTTAGAACTGGACATGGAACAACAAACTGGTTCCAAATAGGAAAAGGATTACATCAAGGCTGTATATTGTCACCTTGCTTATTTAACTTATATGCAGAATACATCATGAGAAACGCTGGGCTGGAAGAAGCACAAGCTGGAATCAAGATTTCCGGGAAAAATATCAATAACCTCAGATATACAGATGACACCACCCTTATGGCAGAAAGTGAAGAGGAACTAAAAAGCCTCTTGATGAAAGTGAAAGAGGAAAGGGAAAAAGTTGGCTTAAAGCTCAACATTCAGAAAACGAAGATCATGGCATCTGGTCCAATCACTTCATGGCAAATAGATGGGAAACAGTGGAAACAGTGGCAGACTTTATTTTTTGGGCTCAAAAATCACTGCAGATGGTGACTGCAGCCATGAAATTAAAAGACGCTTACTCCTTGGAAGGAAAGTTATGACCAACCTAGATAGCATATTGAAAAGCAAAGACATTACTTTGCCAACAAAGGTCCATCTAGTCAAGGCTATGGTTTTTCCAGTGGTCATGTATGGATGTGAGAGTTGGACTGTAAAGAAAGCTGAGCGCCGAAGAATTGATGCTTTTGAACTGTGGTGTTGTAGAAGACTCTTGAGAGTCCCATGGACTGCAAGGAGTTCCAACCAGTCCATTCTAAAGATTAGTCCTGGGTGTTCATTGGAAGGACTGATGTTTTTGTTTTGGTTTTTGACATTTTAAACAAAGTTTTATTCCACTAAATGTAAATGTAACAGAGACAGTGAAATCTCCAAGAAATTAGATTCCCAAAGACAATGAAATCTCTAAGAGTGAGATTACTACACTCCATTATTAAGGTGGTCAAAAGGCAATTTTCTGTAAGTTTCCACCTTTCCTTCCATCTCCACACCTACAAAAACATCCATAGAGAGAACAATAGTTGGTGAAGACAATGGCACCCCACTCCAGCACTCCCGCCCGGAAAACCCCATGGACGGAGGAGCCCGGTGGGCTTCAGTCCATGGGGTCGCGAAGAATCGGACACGACTGAGCGACTTCACTTTGACTTTTCACTTTCATTCATTGGAGAAGGAAATGGCAACCCACTCCAGCATTCCTGCCTAGAGAATCCCAGGGACAGGGGAGCCCAGCGGGCTGCCGTCTATGGGGTCACACAGAGTCGGACACAACTGAAGCAACTCAGCAGCAGCAGCAGCAGCAGTAAAACCTACATGCTAAATGTTAGGTGAAAATCTTTAAAAAACAAAGCATGACAGGAAAGTCTGCAGCAAAATAAACGTGTCTATTGGTGTCAGCCTTTAAGAATACATGATAATAAATACATGAATAATAAATCAACTTTCTAAATCATTTCAATTCAGAATGCATGCATTAGAAAGGCCAATATAATTGTTCACTATAAAAGTCTTCACTGCTTTTTATGCATTTGGTTAAATTTTAGGAATTAGAAAGTATTTAAACTTAAGGTTTCTAGAAATTTAAGTTTCATTCCTGACATAAAGTGAATTCGTTTCTTTTGGTGATAGCCATACAGCCCAGGAAAATTAGCCTGGAATTTGGCAATGCATTTTCTTAATTTCATGACTAATCAAGTACTTATGAAATCAAACCAACTCCTTATCAAACAGGACACTATACTTCTATCTATATGTGCATGGACTATGCAGCACATGTTACTAAATACTTATTTCATTTATGAAATGTCTTCACGTTTGCCCTATTACTAAACTAGATGCTTTCCTGCCAAGCCTGTTTGTAAATACCAAAATCCACAAAGGTAACTGTTTCATGTACTATGCCTGGAGAAGGAAGTGGGGCTTGCAAGATGCCAAAGAAGAGATATTCAATAAAGTATCAAACACAAGGCCCTGCAGTATGAAAAAGAGACACAGCGCTTCTTCTCGTGAAGAAACATGAAGACAGAAACGCGGACATTGACCTTGGGGGCTGTGACGTGACTCCTCTCTGCTAACAGTGCTGGTGTTCCTAGAGTTCAGTATGGTTAGTGGAAGTTTCACACAGACCTGACTTTTCACCGCACAGCGTGTCAGCGAGCTGGTGTGCCTCCTGGGTGATAAGTGAAAGTATTTCATCTTCGAACTCTTCTATTATAGTCTCACACGCGAATTTCAACGGTCTGTAAGCATCTGAATAAAAATAGAATTTTTTAAATTCTTTGTATGTTTTGTTTCCTTTCCTCGGAGCAAATCTCTTGAAAGTCTTCTCCTTCGTCACGGGGTCTTCTTCGAGTCTGTAGTCATTCATCCGCTCGCACACTTTGTCCAGGAGGTCTGTGAGGAATGCCTCCGACTGGGCTAAGGGAATCGCGCCTCCATTGTCCCCCTTTCAGACGCAGTGTGAACCCTTCCGGTGCCGGCGACCGCGCGGCGCTCACGGGCACGGTCCGGGCGCACAAAGGCCCCGCGCCCCGCCCGCCGCCCGCCGCCCGCCCGGAAGGACTAATGTTAAAGCTGAAACTCCAGTATTTTGACCACCTCATGCGAAGAGTTGACTCATTGGAAAAGACTCTGATGCTGGGAGGGATTGAGGGCAGGAGGAGAAGGGGACGACAGAGGATGAGATGGCTGGATGGCATCACCAACTCGATGGACATGAGTTTGAGTAAACTCTGGGAGTTGGTGATGGACAGGGAGGCCTGGCGTGCTGCAATTCATGGGGTCGCAAAGAGTCAGACACGACTGAGTGACTGAACTGAACTGAACTGAAGCTATCAAAAGGAGCCAAGTCACATAAATGATGTCTCTGTATTGCAACTGATGTATAGACTTGGATTAAAACCAAGACTGATACATTTGACCAAAAAGGAAAAGAAAAAATGGATGCCTGGCCTTGTTTTCTAAGCATCTATATACAGGAGTAATTTCTTTGTGGAAATTTCCAATGCATTTTGTTTTGTTTTTTAAACTGCTCTCTGGAGATCGTCTCTGTGTCCTCATCCCTGGGGTCATTTGGTCACATCTGAGGCCATGACGCAATGTCTGTGAGCCTCCACTTCTTACCGAGTACCTCGCTAACTGAATGCAGGCATTTTGTAGCTAATACCTGCTTCTCATGTCCACCAAAGCAAAACTTAAGGACCTACTTATATTTCTTCTAACCAGTGTATTGTCAACATCGAAATATAGAGATTTTGCTTACTCCAGTGTTCTTGCCTAGAGAATCCCAGGGACGGGGGAGCCTAGTGGGCTGCCGTCTATGGGGTCGCGCAGAGTCAGACACGACTGAAGTGACTTAGCAGCAGCAGAAGGTTACTATGGCATCAATTTGATTGAATTGGCTGGGAAGTTTAGACAAATGACTTAACAGATTTTTCATAAACTGAGTCACTGATTGACCAATTATGGGTGTTCTCCTGGTTGCTATACATATTTTATATTGCCTTCCCAGGTGTGCAGTGGTAAAGAATCCTCCTGCCAATGCAGGAGACACAAGAGAGAGGTTCAGTCCCTGGTCAGAAAGATACCCTGGAGTAGTAAATGGCAACCCACTCTAGTATTCTTACCTGGAAAATCTCATGGACAGAGGAGCCTGGCGGACTACCGTCCATAGGGTTGCAAAGAGTTGGACACGACTGAACACACACACATATATTTAATAGTCATAGACCAATAAAAACTTTGGAAAATCTCCTCTCTCTCCCCACTGCCACACAAACACACAACTTAGTATCAATCTATTTTGAAAAGTTTCACTAAAGAGTTCAATAAAGTTTTAATAAAGTTAAACCAGTTTTTATATGAATTGTCCCAAAGCATTAAGCCATAAACATTTTCTACCCCAAATGCTATAATTTTTTTCCCAAGGCTAGCCACTCCATCTCCTTCTCGGGTATTACACCATGAGTACAATAAACTCACTAAATTCAATTTAATTTAATAAGCATTTATGGAGTGTCTGTTGCATGCCAGGTCACTTTGCCAGGGACCCAGAGTTGAACTTCATAAAGCACAGTGCCTCGTCTTCATAAATGCAATAGTCTAGACTAGAGCAGGAGTCAGCAAATTACAGTCAGCTGGCCAAATCTTGCCCACTGCTTGTTTTGGAAAATAAAGTTTTATTGGAACACAGCTATCTCCACTGATGGCTGTTTTGGTGCTGCCATGAGAGAGCTGAGTAATTGTCACAGAATTGTGTGGCCTGCAAAAACTAAAATATTTACTATCTGACCCTTGACAGAAAATGTTTGCTGTCCCCTTCTGTAGAACAGGAGTTTCCACCCCTAACTGTAATTTAAAGTCATCCGGGGAGCTTTTTTTTAAAAGAACCACCAGTGTCCATACCACCCCAGACTAATTAAGTCAGACTCTCTAGGGTGTAGGGCACTAGCATCTCTGGTTCCACCAAAGCTCTCCCAGGTGATTCTGATGTAGAGCCAGCCTTGAGAGCCACTGGTAGATGAAAACGACTTTGTTCATGTAATGATTCAGGCACTCATGAACATTAAACAGGTAATCAGTCACTGTCTGAGAGTGTTGGTGAGTTAACTGGACTCTCTCACCTTCTCCAGGAGGACAGACCAAAGTTTTCAGCTGCTCCCACAGCAGCAGAGGCCCATCTCAGAAGGAGCGGACCCTAAGACACTCTAGTCCAGGGAGAACAGACAAAAAACCAGAATTTCCTCCAAGAAAAGAAATCAATTTGTGAATACCCTTCTCCTTCCCCCTAGTAGTTAAGCTGATCGCGCCCTGCATTTTAATATTATTTCAGCAGCCAAAATAGATAAAAATAGTTTTGTCTCTCTGTAAAAAGGACCCACTTTATTCAACACCCCAAATTATTCAGCAACAGCACTTAATCTAAGAGGCCCTAAAGGACCTCAGTGCCGGTGAAAGTATCTGAAGGTGGGCACCTCTGGTCAGCTCCAGGGTGGGGACAAGGAACCACACTGGCAGCCTTGATTCAGACCTGATTTCTCCAGGGCACCATGTATGTGGTTCAGGTGGTCATGGAAAGAGCTGAACAACAACTTAAACATGCTAAGGCTCTGCTAACAACTCCTGGAGACCAGTCTCACAGAGAAGAAACGCAGAGCCCAGGAGACCTCCACACACCTGGGGAAAACGTCAAATTCAGGTGATCTACATGGTCTAACTTACTTTTCATTAAACAACTATCAATTACTAACTGTGGGCCCAGGACTCCCTAGACATTGAGTGACTCGATTTCAAAGCATTTAGTCTCTGCACATACAGTCACCCAAGAAATAACATAACAACAAGAAACTGTGTGATTACATTCCAAAGAGTGCAACTCAGAGTAGCAATCCTTCTCTGTCTAGAGGCTGAAGTTGTAGGACAGTTCTTGGAAGAAGATGCCCTTCAAAGCAGAACCAAATTCCCAGCGGAGTCAAATTTCCAGCAGAGCCACAGTGGAATAGGGAAGGGTGTATCAGAACAAATTGATAAACACCTTTAAAGGAAGTAAAAACTTTTCATTGATCCCCTTAGGACGGAAATTATACTGACAAAGACCAGTTAGAGAAGAAAAAGCATACCGAGTTAAAAGAAATTTCACATGACATAGGAGTCTTCATAACTAAAATAGTTAACTGCTTAACTAAAGCAGTTAAGCCTGAGCATTTTTATACTAGGCTTGATGAAGAGTGGAAAGTCATGGGAAAATGTGATAGGATAAAGGGGTATGACTTACGGGTAGAAAACTAAGGAAATAAGTCTTATCTGTTTGGACTCCTCGTGGTGTCCCTATATTCCTTGTCTTCAGAGATAAGGGTGCTACAGGAAGGGCACCTCTCATACAGTGATCTCTTGACCTGCCTCAGGGAGGAAGGGGGAGATCAGGGAGCCCATTCTGCACCTGTCATTTTCAAATTCCTTCCCTTTAAAATATTCCACATGCCAAGTCACCATATTTAGGGGTACCATGTTGTGGACCACGTCACAGGCCTTAGAGACAAACAGTTGTGAAGTATCTAGAGAAAGGAGACATTTATTGGACTAAGAAAAGAGCCACTGAAAGAAACAGGAAAGTGGGAAATTGTTAAGCAGAATCTTACACCAGTTCAAGGAATAATTTTGCTCTCTTTGACATTCATCGCCTTCTTTAGTAAGGTCCTTAGAAGAGTCTTGGGTAGTCTGATGACCACTCTAGAAAGGTTCCCCAACTTCATACTTTGCAAGGCACTTTTGCATCTGTTATCCCACAGTGCCCTCTTAAGAACTCATGAATTAAAAATGGCTATCTCTATTTTAAAGAACAGGTAGCTGTACTGGACTTTCTAAGAGGTTAAGTAATTTTCCCAAGGTAATCAAACTGGAATCTTAATCCAGTTCTAAATGTTCAAGTTCAGTGTTCTTTTTACTACATGATGGTACTGGGACATGATGTAAAGACCCACTCTCTCATCATAAAAAATGCCAGCAGGAGTCAGGCTCCTTCTTAGGGCTATCCCAGCCCTTGGGTCCCAGCTATAAATAACAATGCCATCTAATCATTAGAACTTCAAAGATAGAAGCCACAGCATCTCTTATGATCCGTGTGATAAATTAGGGCTCCTATCCTTTAAACACACATTCAAGTACTGGAAGATGTTGAGAGAGATAAATGAAAAATCTGTATATTGCCCCAGGTAGATTTTAGTTGGTTTTGCACAATCAATTCATATTTCAGTACCCTGGCCTTTTGCGAAGGCTTAAAGAAAGAAGAGAAGGGAAAGAAGGAGGGAGGGAAAGGAAGTGGAAAACTGATGCTAAAAAAGCAGAGCCTGCTTTTTGGTACTCTGGCTGGATCATGTCCAGTTGTAAAGGACTGAGACAGGTCCAAATGGGGCCATCTGAATGGATTTCTTAGATGAGGTCTTGACAAGAAACTGGAAGCAGGTCCCTAGTCTTCTACTCAGAAACCCTGGCTCTGAGAACCGCTCGCGTGAGCCAAGTTCTATGAGGGCAGAACTCAGCTGGATTTCTGCCTCTTGAGCTCAGACCCTCAACAGCACAGCTCTCTCACATACATTCTGCAAGGGTTTCATATCACAGGTAAGGAGGGACATCCGAGAGGAAGGAATCTGGGTTGTAGCTGAATCTATGCCTACTGAGAAAGTCCAGTGACTTTCAAAGTCAGGAGAGAGGGGTCATGACTGAGGTTTCAAGTTCAAAAATGAAGAGAATTGGAGAATTGGGAGGTAGTCTAATTATAAACCATCTAAACCCACCCATCCTTCAAGGGGCAGGACAAATGTCTCCTTCTCCAGGGGCAGGCTCCCCTTTCTCCTCACGACTCCTGCCACTTATTTCTAACCTGTCCTCACACTGTTGGGTAGCAGTCATGCACTCAAGGGTATCACAGACTCATGCCATAGCAACAGAGATGCAAGAATGCAGGGCTGGCATTTAGACTATTTTTTCTAGAATTCTATATTAGGGGTCAGTAAACTACAGCCCTAGGCCCATTGCCTGTTTGTATAGCCCATGATCTAAGAACGCAGTTTATAGTTTTAAGTTGTTGGAAAGAATGAAAGGAAGAATAATAGTTTGTGACCTGTGAAAATGACATGAAATTCAAATTTCAGTGTCTATAAATTTTACTGGAACACAGACACGCCCATTTGTTTATGTATTGTCTAGGGCTGCTTTCACAATACAACTCAGAGTTGAGTAGTTGTGACAGAGACCATATGGCCTCCAAAGCCTAAAATATTTACTACCTGGCCTTTTACAGAAAAAGTCTGTTGATCCCTGGTCTACACCATAGTGAGAACTCAACAATGTTTGGCATATGAGGGAAAGTGTGAGGCCAGAAGGAAGGGAGGAAAGAAGGAAGGGAGAGGGAGGGAGGAGGTTTGGAAAGGGGGTAGGGGGGGAGAAAAACAGATACGAGAATGAGCAGAATAAAGAAAGGAAGTTAAGATACTCATGGAATTTTTTTTTTTTCTGGCTATGCTGGGTCTTAGTTGTGGTGTGTAGGCTTAGTTGCCCTGTAACATGTGGGATCTTAGCTCCCTACCAGGGATTGAACCTGTGTCGCCTCCACTGGGAAGCAGATTCTTAACCACTGGACTACCAGGGAAGTCCCTCCGTCAAGGAATTATTTTGAAGGCTTGAAATTGAGCAGTGGGTCATTTGGGTTTTAACCATGTTTGGGAGTGAGAATAGCTATTTATGTTCCCATATTCAGAGGCTTTCCCTGTGAGCTTTGACATAACACGGGTGGTGCTCCAAAAAGAAATACCAAGAGGACAGTCGGCTCCAGCTGAGAGCCGAGATCCCAGGTCAGAGAGCTAGAGAGAAGAGCTCAGGATTTCCCAAGCTCTAGACAGCAGTCTGAAGTGCAACCTTGTATCCATTCTTTTCCTGCTTTACCCCTTCCATGCCCATCCCTTTCACCCCCATCCAAGAGTCTCTTCAAGTTCCCCATCTAACCTGATTTCCCATGCTTATCACTATACCTACTGCTCATGCCATCCTGACTGCTTCTCAGCAAACTTTCAGAGATGTGTCACAGAAACCTTTCAGTTCCACTTTAGGTCTTCCGGAATCTTAGATAACCCATCTGTACTGGCAACTCTCTCCCCACTTGGGTTCACTCAGCATTTTCCCAGCAACATTTCCCTCTGGAGATACTGCATTTAACACAATGACTATTAAACACTGAATGCTGAATTACCTTTATGTTGGCAACCCACTCCAGTGTTCTTGCCTGGAGAATCCCAGGGACAGGGGAGCCTCGTGGGCTTCCGTCTATGGGGTCTCACAGAGTCGGACACAACTGAAGCGACTTAGCAGTAGCAGCAGCAGGCCATCTCATAAGGGATATCCCAAAGGGAGCCATCTTTTTATCTCTACAGCCTTTGTAAAGTCCCCTCTTTTGTTCCTAATTTCATTTGCCTTCTTCCTGTTTATGAATTAATCCTTCCAGAGACACTATACTGTTAATGCTTTCAAATATCAACTGTTGACTTTGTTGATTTTCTCTACTGTGTGTTTGTTTTCCATTCTATTCATTTCTACCTTTATCATGATTTTTTTTTTTTGCTAAGTAGCTTCAGTCGTGTCCGACTCTGTGCGACCCCAGAGACGGCAGCCCACCAGGCTCCCCTGTCCCTGGGATTCTCCAGGCAAGAACACTGGAGTGGATTGCCATTTCCTTCTCCAATGCATGAAAGTGAAAAGTGAAAGTGAAGTCGCTCGGTCGTGTCCGACTCTTAGCGACCCCATGGACTGCAGCCTACCAGGCTCCTCCATCCATGGGATTTTCCAGGCAAGAGTACTGGAGTAGGGTGCCATTGCCTTCTCCGTTATCTTGATTACTTCTTCCCTTCTATGTTTTTTGGGGGGAGGTGAGGTTATACTGCTCTGCTTTTCTGATTTCTAAAACCAGAACTTAGTTTATTGATTTTGAGCTTTTCTTATTTTATAAGTATTTAAGTCTAAACATTTCTTTCAAAGTACTTCATTGGCTATATCCCATAGTTTTGATATATTAACTATGATTGTCATGCAATTCTAAATACTTTGTGATTTTCCCTTTGACAAATGACTTACTTGGATGTATATTTCTTACTTTCTAAACATACAGCCTTTTTTTGTTAATGTTATTGTTTTATAATGTAATTGCATTGTGGTCAGAGGATGTGGTCTGTATACTAATGACCCCTTGAGATTGGCTGAGATCTGTTGCATGGCTTAGTAAATGGATGATGATCACACGTGTGTCATGTGCCCTTGAAAGAATTTTGTTCTGCAGATGTTGGCTGCAGTGGTCTACATATGCCCATTAAATTAAATTCATGAATTCTGTTGTTCAAGCTTTCCATAACCTTACTAATATAACCTCTCGCTCTTTTATCAGTTACTGAGACAAGTATGAGAAACTTCCAAATGCTATGATGGATCTACCTACTTCACCTAATATCTCCCCTATTTGGATGTGTAACTTATAAAGATATAGTGCATTTTTGAAACGTAAAGTCTTCTTAGCAATTTGAATTTTTATCATATGATACCTCTACATATCTCTAGTAATGTTTCCATCTGAAATTAACATAGCAATCTCAGATTTATTTTCATTAGAATTTGCATGAGATATCATTTTCTCTCCTTTATTTTTTTCCATTTTCCAATGTCCTTATGTTTTAAGTATATCTTTTATAAGTAGCATTCAACTTAACTTTTAATCCAGTATGGAACCTTTGTTTTTTGATTGGAAAGTTTGTCTTATTTATAACAATTAATGTCACAATTAGATTTTGATATTTCTACCATTTTTTATGGTATATGTTCTATTTCTCTGCTATTTTATACTTCTTTTCTAAGATTTTCTTCTATTCTGTGTTATTAAGTCTCTTTTTCTCATTCTATTTGCCCCATTTGTTTGGAAGTGACATTTACATGATCTGCATTTGCTCTTTCATGGTTACTTTAGCAATTTTAACATGCAGGTGCAAACTACATAAGTAAATAATTTACATAATAAAATTATGTAAATCTGAAGTTAACTAATACTGATGCCATATTACCCCAAATTACAAGAACCCAGGACATTTTACTTTGATTCCCCATCCCAGTCCTTACTTTTATTCGGTCAGTGTTTGCTAGTTGCTGTTGCTGTTTAGTCTCTAAGTCGTGTCCAACTCTTATGCAACCCCATGGATGGTAGCACGTCAGGCTCCTCTGTCCAGGGGATTTCCCCGGCAACAATACTAGAGTGGGTTGCTGTTTCCTTCTCTAGGGGATCTTCCTGACCCAGGAATCAAACAGGCATCTCCTGCATTGGCAGGTGAATTCTGTCCTACTGAGCCACCAGGAATTTGCTCCCACCCAAATACTGCTTCCTGTGCTCATCACCCCTCTCTTTGTCCCAGGCCTTCCATCTATGACCACTTTCCTTTCACGTGAAATTTATCCTTCAGGACAGACTTTAATAAGGATGTTTGTGGGCTAGTTATATTTGTCTGAAAAAGTGCTTCAGTTCAGTTCAGTTGCTCAGTTGTGTCTGACCCTTTGTGACCCCAGGGACTGCAGCACGCCAGGCTTCTCTGTCCATTACCAACTCCTGGAGATTGCTCAAACTCATGTCCATTAAGTCAGTGATGCAATCCAACCATCTAACCCTCTGTTGTCCCCTTCTCTTCCTGCCTTCGATCTTACCCAGCATCAGGGTCTTTTCCAGTGAGTCAGCTGTTCACATCATGTGGCCAAAATATTGGACCTTCAGCTTCAGCATCAGTCCTTCCAATGAATATTCAGGACTGATTTCCTTTAGAATTGACTGATTTGATCTTCTTGCTGTTCAAGGGACTCTTAAGAATTCTCTAACACCACAGTTCAAAAGCATCAATTCTTCGGTGCTCAGCTTTCTTTATGGTCCAACTCTCACATCCATACATGACTACTAGAAAAACCACAGCTTTGACTAGATGGACATTTGTCAGAAAGTGATGTCTCTGCTTTTTAATATGCTGTCTAGTTTTGTTATAGCTTTTCTTCCAAGGAGGAAGAGTCTTTTAATTTCATGGTTGCATCACCATCTACAGTGATTTTGGAGTCCAAGAAAATAAAGTCTGTCACTGTTTCCATTGTTTCCCCATCTATGAGCCATGAAGTGATGGGGCTGGATGACGTCATTTTTGTTCTTGAATGTTGAGTTTTAAGTCAGCTTTTTCACTCTCCTCTTTTACCATCATCAGGAGGCTCTTTAGTTCCTCTTCACTTTCTGCCATAAGGGTATCATCTGCATATCTGAGGGTATTGCTTGTGCTTCATCCAGACCAACATTTCATATGTTGTACTCTGTATATAAGTTAAATAAGCAAGGTGACAATATACAGACTTGAGGTACCCCTTTCCCAATTTGGAACCACTCTGTTGTTCCATGACTGGTTCTAACTGTTGCTTCCTGACCTGCATACATACATAGGAGGCAGGTCAGGTGGTCTGGTATCCCCATCTCTTGAAGAATTTTCCACAGTTTGCTGTGATCTACACAGTCAAAGCCTTTGGCATAGTGAATAAAGCAGAAATAGATGTTTTTCTGGGACTCTCTTGATTTTTCTATGATCCAATGGGTGTTGGCAATTTGATCTCTGGTTCCTCTGCCTTTTCTGAATCCAGCTTGAATATCTGGAAGTTCTCAGTTCACATACTGTCAAAGCCTCACTTGGAAAATTTTGAGCATTACTTTGCTAGCATGTGAGATGAGTGCAATTGTGTGGTAGTTGGAACATTCTTTGGCATTGCCTTTCTTTGGGATTGGAATGAAAACTGAACTTTTCCAGTCCTGTAGCCACTGCTGAGTTTTCAAAATTTGCTGGCATATTGAATAAAGCACCTTCACAGCATCATCTTTTAGGATTTTAAATAGCTCAGCTGGAATTCCTTCATCTCAACTAGCTTTGTTAGTATGATGCTTCCTAATGCCCACTTGAATTCACATTCCAGGAAGTCTGACTCTAGATGAGAGATCACACCATCATGGTTATCTGGGTCATAAAGGTCTTTTTTGTATAGTTCTTCTGTGTAGTTATGCCACTTCTTAATATATTCTGCCTCTGTTAGGTCCAGACCATTTCTGTTCTTTATTGTGCCCATCTTTGCATGAAATTTCCCCTTGGTATATCTAATTTTCTTGAAGAGATTTCTAGCCTTTCTCATTCTATTGTTTTCCTCTATTTTTTTTGCACTGATCACTTAGGAAGGCTATCTTATCTCTCCTTGCTGTTCTTTGGAACTCTGCATTCAAATGGGTATATCTTTCTTTTTCTCCTTTGCCTTTTGCTTCTTTTCTTTTCTCAACTATTTGTAAGGCCTCCTCAGACAACCATTTTGCCCTTTTGCATTTCTTATTCTTAGGGATGGTTTTAATCACTGCCTCCTGTCACGAACCTCTGTACATAGTGTTTCAGGAACTCTATCAGTTCTAATCCCTTGAATTTATTTGCATTTCCACTGTATAATTGTAAAGGATTTGATTTAGGTCATACCTGAATGGTCTGGTGGTTTTCCCAATTTCTTCTATTTAACTCTGGATTTTGCAATAAGAAAAAAAGCTATGACCAAACTAGACAGTATATTAAAAAGTAGAGACATTACTTTGTTGACCAAGGTCCATCTAGTCAAAGTTACGGTTTTTCCAGTAGTCATGTATGGATGCAAGAGTTGGACCATAAAGAAAGCTGAGCACTGAAGAATCGATGCTTTTGAACTGTAGTATTGGAGAAGACTCGAGAGTCCCTTGGACTGCAAGGAGATCCAACCAGTCAATCCTAAAGGAAGTCGGTCCTGAATATTCACTGGAAGGACTGATGCTGAAGCTCCAATACTGTGGCCACCTGATGTGAACAGCTGACTCACTGATGGTGGGAAAGATTGAAGGTAGGAGGAGAAGAGGACAACAGAGGAAGAAATGGTTGCATGGTATCACTGACTCGATGGACATGAGTTTGAGCAACCTCTAGGAGTTGGTGATGGACAGGGAATCCTGACATGCTGTAGCCCATGCGGTCGTTGGCTCTTTGACTGAACTGAGCCAACTGAGTTCAGTCAATGACTGAGCCACTGAACTGAACTTAAATGAAGTTTGCAATAAGGAGTTCATGATCTGAGCCACAGTCAGCTCCCAGTCTTGTTTTTATTGACTGTATAGAACTCCATCTTCAGCTGCAAAGAATATAATCAATCTGGTTTCAGTATTGATCATCTGATGATGTCCATGTGTAGTCATTTCTTGCGTTATTGCTAGAGGGTGTTTGCTATGACCAGTGCGTTCTCTTGGCAAAAGTCTGTTAGCCTTTGCCCTGCTTCATTTTATACTCTAAGGCCAAAATTTCCTGTTACTCCAGGTATCTCTTGACTTCCTACTTTTGCATTCCAGTCCTCTATGATGAAAAGGACATCTTTTTTGGTGTTAGTTCTAGAGGGTCTGTAGATCATCATGGAACCATTCGACTTCAGCTTCTTTGGCATTAGTGGTTGGGGCATAGACTTGGATTACTGTGTTATTGAATGGTTTGCCATATAAATGAACAGAGATCATTCTGTTATTTTTGAGATTGCACCCAAGTACAGCATTTTGGACTACCTTGATCTTTTCTAGTGAGTCTTTAATTTCAGTTATTAAATTTTCCTTCTCTAGAAATTCAATTTGATTATTTTATATGAATCATTTTGATCATTTTTTGTAGTTTCTTATTTCTCATACTTTCAAGCTTTCCTTTTATTTATTTAAATATATTGAACATCGTTCATCTGAATTACATATTTGGTAATTACAATAACTAAATTATTTCAAAAGTCTGATGCTGTTTTCAGTTATTTTCACCAGCCTTTATTCATGGTACCCAGTTTCCCTGTGCGTTCTGTGGTTTTTGACTGAGCAAGTTTGCGACTTCATCTTTTGGAATTTTGTTGGCATGAGTTGCAGTTGTTTTACTTCAAAGAATAAAAGAAAAGCAATCCAGCTTCTAATTAGCCCAAAACTATTTTCAATTAAATTCCCTACTTGAACTTTTTTTAGACTATATAGTTAACATGAATTCTGACCTCAAACTCACATGAGAACAAGGTTATAATTCTCAGGAAATAGTTCCCCCCTTCGCTCAGCAACAAAGGTAAATTTTTTATCCTTGCTGTATTCTGAATTGTTTTTTTTTAATCCACATTCATATTTATAATGCAGCTTTTTGAGGTTCTACATTTATATGGGGGACCTTGTCAGACTTCCTACATTGGGGAGGTTTTATCTCTACATTTCCATGCCACCTTTTCACCACTGAGTCAGAATTCAATATTATTAGGTTTCAGCATTAAGTCTCAGGTCACAAGTCAGTACTGGTACTAACTTATTTATCATATTTCTTATTCTCCTTTCTACCTGGTCTCTACATACTCCTTCCTTTCATCTCTGGAGAATGTTAAAAGTAATATTGTTTCTATTTCACATAGCTTTTTTAGTTCCAATCAGAGGTGTTGATCATGGTGTTTAGTCTGCCATTCTGCCAAAAATTTCCAGCTGATACATAAGCTCTGGAATGGAGCTTTAATGCACTCAAGACAGGGAAGACTCTGAAATAACAGAGAACCGAAGATTATCACCCATCATGTTGAAACATTTGAGGTGCAAATTCAATTCCAGTTTGAATCTGGAAAATGGATCAGACTTATATGTGTGTATTATATTTTTTCAATTTCCCTTAAATCTAGTCTCTATCCTGCACCATATAGATTTCCTTAATCTGGCCACCTTCTTTTTCTCTAAACCTGTTACTATGAAACTGAAGTGACAGTTTCAAAACTTATTGCAAGTCTATAGTAACCAAAACAGTGTAGTACTGGCATAAAGGTAGACATATAGATCAATGGGCTATAAGGGAGAACCCAGAAATAACATCCATATGCCCATAACTAACAAAAATCATAAAGTTATTTTTGACAAGAGTGCCAAGACCATTAAACGTAGAAAATGAAAGTCCCCCTAACAAACATATTTGGTTGAGAAAACCAAATATTCACCTGCAAAAGACTGAAGCCAGACTTATACCTTATACCATACAAAAATTAATTCAAAATAGACCAAACACCTGAATGCAAGACCTAAAACTATAAAACTCTTAGAAGAAAACTCTTAGAAGTAAAAGCTTCATGACACTGGATTTGACAAGGATTTCTTGGATATGACACCAAAAGCACAGGCAAGAGAATAAAAATAGACAAATTAGATTACATTAAAATTAATAACCTTCTGTGCATCAAAGGAGACAATAAACAGAGCGAAAGGCAATCTATGAAATGAGAGATCATTTGCAAATCATACACCTGAAAAGAGGTTAATAATAAGGGCATATAAAAAGAACTTCTATGACTCAACAACCAAAAAATAAAGTACTCCAGTCAAAAATTAATCAATGGACTTAAATAGACATTTCTCCAAAAATGATATACTAATGGCCAAAAAACATATTAAAAGATGTTCAATATCATTAATGATTTAAAAAGTGCAAATCAAAGCCACAATGAGATATTACTCCACACCCATTAGAAAGGCTGCTATATATAAATGTTTAAACTGTTGCCAAGGATATGGAGAAATTTGAACCCTTGTGCCCCTTTGGTGGGAATAAAATGGTACAGCCACTGTGGAAAACAGCATGCCAATTTCTTTAAAAGTTAAAAATATATAATTAGTGTATGTTCCTACAATTCCACTTCTGGGTATATGTCCAAAAGAATTGTAAATGAGATCTCAAAGAGAGATATATATGCACACTCATGTTTACAGTACACTATTCACAATAGCCTAAAGGTGAAGTAACCCAAATGTCCACTGACAGAAAAATGGATAAACAAACTGTGGTACTATGTATGCAAAGAATGAAATATTACTCACCTTTAAAAAGGAAGAAAAATCTGACACATGCTACAACATGGATAAACCTTTAGGACAGTATACTAAGTGAAATACACCAGTCACCAAAAGACAAACACTGTATAATTCCACTTACAGGAGGTTATCTCGACTAGTCAAACCGACAAAAAGAGAAAATAAAATGGTGGTTGCCAGGGCCAGGAAGAAGAAGGAAATAGGAATTGTTTAATGGGGGTTTAATTGTTTCATAGGGTTTCAGTCTTGCAAGTCAAGAAAGTTCTGGAGAATTCTATACAACAATATGAATATACTTAACAGTACTGAACTATACACTTAGAAATTATTTAGATAGAAATTTTTATTATGAATTTTTTACCATAATAACAATAATAAAAAAAAAACCCACAGGAAACATTTACCAAGATAGGCCATATTCTGGGTTAACAAACAAACTTTAAAAACTTTAAAAGAATTCAAGTAACTTATGAAGTCATGTGAGTATGAAAATTTCTTTATAGAATAATTTAAATTATGGATTAAATTTAAATTAAATTTTAAAGTATGGATTAAATTTCATTAATTGATGTATTTCTTATAATTCTAATAAATTATATTTTCCTCAGAATTTATGCAATTTATCAAAATTTCAAAAATTTTGACATAAAATATTCCCCTCATGATAATTCTTTTAATATTTATGGTGTTTGTATTAAATTCCTTGTGCTTTCCCTGTTTTTGTTTTTTTGCTTTTTCCTCTTAATCAGCTAACTTGTGGTTATCAGTTTTTAATCTTTCAGAGAACTAAATTTTGGCATTACTGAATTTCTATATTGTATATTTGTACTCTATTTCATTAATGCTTTGGCTTTATCATTATTGTTTCTTTTCCTTTCCTGAGTTTAATTTTCTGTTTGTTTTTTTTAACTCTCTGATATGGACACTTAGATTGTTCATTTTCTGTCTGTTTTCTTTTCCTGTAAGGATTTGTTGTGGTATATTTGTCTTTAGGCAGACCTTGAACTGCATCACAAAAGTCTGATATGTGATATTTTCTTTATCATTAGGTTACTGCAAGAGGAATGCTAAATTTTCCTGCTGTGACTTTGAATTTCTCTATTTCTTCTCGGGATCTCCTCTGAATTGTTTTGTACATTTTGGGGCTTTCTACTAAGTGACCATATATTTGGACTTATTATATCTCCCAGGGAATTGGCCCTTTTGTCATTATGATTATGTCTGTTTTCAACTCTAGTAATATTTCTGTCTTAAAGTCTTCTTTAATATTAATGTAGTTATGTTAGCTTTCTTTCAGTAGGTATTTTCTTATCCTTTTATTTTCAACCTTTCTGTATCTATATATGTATGTTGTATGCCCATAACTAACAAATAGTTGGGTTTGTTTTTTTATTTAGCCTGACAACTTATATTTTCTAATTGGTGCATTTGATCTCAATACATGTAGTGTAATGACTGATATATTTGCATTTAGATATGTCTTCTTCCTATTTATCCATTCCTACAACCATTTTGTTTTTATATCATCTTTTTCTATCATGTCTTGCCTTCTTTTCGAGTGACTGAATATATTTATTTTATATGCCTTCTATTAGATTGTCATTCATTCTTTTAGTATAAGTGTATGTATTACATTTAGTAGCTACCTAGAGATGAAAATATATACTCTTGATTTATCAAACCCTAATGTAATATCAATAACCTCAGATATGCAGATGACACCACCCGTATGGCAGAAAGTGAAGAGGAACTAAAGAGCCTCTTGATGAAAGTGAAAGTGGAGAGTGAAAAAGTTGGCTTAAAGCTTAACATTCAGAAAATGAAGATCATGGCATCTGGTCCAATCACTTCATGGGAAATAGATGGGGAAACAGTGGAAACAGTGTTTATTTTTCCAGGCTCCAAAATCACTGCAGATGGTGACTGCAGCCATGAAATTAAAAGACACTTACTCCTTGGAAGGAAAGTTATGACCAACCTAGATAGCATATTCAAAAGCAGAGACCTTATTTTGCCAACAAAGGTCCATCTAGTCAAGGCTATGGTTTTTCCTGTGGTCATGTATGGATGTGAGAGTTGGACTGTGAAGAAGGCTGAGCGCCGAAGAATTGATGCTTTTGAACTGTGGTGTTGGAGAAGACTCTTGAGAGTCCCTTGGACTGCAAGGAGATCCAACCAATCCATTTTAAAGGAGATCAGCCCTGGGTGTTCTTTGGAAGGAATGATGCTAAAGCTGCAACTCCAGTACTTTGGCCACCTCATGAGAAGAGTTGACTCATCGGAAAAGACTCTGATGTTGGGAGGGATTGGGGGCAAGAGGAGAAGGGGACGACAGAGGATGAGATGGCTGGATGGCATCACTGACTCGATGGACGTGAGTCTGAGTGAACTCCGGGAGTTGGTGATGGACAGGGAGGCCTGGTGTGCTGTGATTCATGGGGTCACAAAGAGTCGGATACGACTGAGCGACTGATCTGATCTGAATTTCAGATTTTCACTTTTTCGTGAGAGATTCAAGTGCCCCAAAACACTTTAACTTTATTATTCTCCCACTCTTAACATATATGCTATTGTTATAGTGCATTTTAATTCTATAAATTTATTCTTCCCACATGACATTATCATCTTATAGTTAATATGTATTTATATCTAAAGCCTTTGACTGTGTGGATCACAGCAAACTGTGGAAAATTCTTAAGAAGATGGGAATACCAGACCACCTTACCTGCCTCCTGAGAAACCTGTATGCAGGTCAAGAAGCAACAGTTAGAACCAGACATGGAACAACAGACTGGTTCCAAAATGGGAAAGGAGTATGTCAAGGCTGTATATGTTATCCTGTTTATTTAACTTATATACACAATACATCATTCAAAATGCCAGGTTGGATGAAGTATAACCTGGAATCAAGATTGCTGAGAGAAATATCAATAACCTCAGATATGCAGGTGATACTACCCTTATGACAGAATGTGAAGAGGAAGTAAAGAGCCTCTTGATGAAAGTGAAAGAGAAGAGTGAAAAAGCTGGCTTAAAACTCAACATTCAAAACACTAAGATCATGGCATCCAGTCCCATCATTTCATGGCAAATAGATGGGGAAGCAATGGAAACAGTGACAGACTTTATTTTCTTGGACTCCAAAATCACTGCAGATGGTGACTGCAGCCATTAAATTAAAAGACATTTGCACCTTGGAAGAAAAGCTATGACCAACCTAGACAGCATATTAAAAAGCAGAGACATTACTTTGCCAACAAAGGTCTGTCTAGTCAACACTATGGTTTGTCCAATAGTCACGTATGGATATGAGAGTTGGACCACAAAGAAGGCTGAGCACCAAAGAATTGATGCTTTTGAACTGTGGTGTTGGAGAAGACTCTTGTGAGTCCCTTGGACAGCAAGAAGATCAAACCAGTCAATCCTAAAGGAAATCAGTCCTGAATATTCATTGGAAGGACTGATGCTAAAGCTGAAACTCCAATACTTTGGCCACCTGATAAGAAGAACTGACTCATTAGAAAAGACCCTGAAGCTAGCAAAGATTGAAGGTAGGAGGAGAAGTGGATGACGGAGGACAATATGGTTGGATGTCCATGTCACCAACTCGATGGACATGAGTTTGTGTAGCCTCTGGGAGTTAGTGATGGACAGGGAATCCTGGCATGCTGCAATCCATGGGGTCACAAAGAGTCAGATACTGAGCAACTGAACAAGAACAACAATCCATACAGGTAGCTGCTAAATGCAATACATACACTTATACTAAAAGAATGAATAACAATATAATAGAAGGCATACGAAATAAATATACTCAGTCACTCCAAAAGAAGGCAAGACATGAGAGAATAAGATGACATAAAAGCAAAATGGTTGTAGGAATGGATAAATAGGAAGAAAATGTATCTAAATGCAAATATATCAGTCATTACACTACATGTATTCAGATCAAATACACCAATTAGAAACTATACTCCAACTGAAAGCCTAATGTTTTTCTAGAGTCCCCATTCCTTCACAGTCCCTGAACTCTTCCTTTCCCCCCAGTCTTGTGAGACTCTTAAGAATTGTGCCTAGAGTCTCAGCCTCCAGATAACCTCTTCTAGGACTACAGTAGTTGCCAATGGGGGACACTGCTCCAGATTCCAGGCTTACCTGTATGTTTGTTTCATTACTCTCCCAGATCTTGGCCCAATCAGTTTGCACTGTCTTATTAGCTCTACCATGCCTTTCTAGCTTTTCTAGTTGTTCTCAGTGGGTGGATGTCCAAATTACTCTGTCTTCCATTACGGAAACCAAGAATCTTAACAGGAAATGTTTTTCATGAATCAACAATATTAATATTTGCTTTACTCTGTCCCTTACCTTGTGCCATCCTTATGTATATCAAACCCTCTGCCTTCCTTTCTGCAACTATAAAAACAAAGTCAAAATTTTGTCTTAGAGAAAAGATGAAAAAGCTTAAACACTAACAGTAGTCTTTGTCAGCCACTCCACATATTGTTTGATCTCATGTACTGTAATAATTTTATAATGTATCATACTTTAGGCATGATAATACTAAGACTCTAAGAATGCAATCAGTTTCCAAGGAACACCCCAAATATGAACCTAGATCTCTCTGATCTCATGTCCAGGCACGATTTCACTAGATGACAGAAACTCTTGAAGAGCTAGTGACTGCCTAAGTAGGAGTATGGTGAGGAAGCAGAAGGAAAATATCTCATTATCCTATAATCAGGACATGAAACCCATGCAAGCAGCCAATCAGAACACAAGAGGTTTTTTTGTTTGTTTGTTTTTGATAAAATAAACTCAAAAGAGGCAGAGAGCATCATTCAACCTCTTCCCATGCCTAACCAGAATTATCCTTACTATACCTGGCTAAACAATTTCAAGTGATTCCCCTGATGAACAATCACTTTACCAATGGGACCAACTGAATATCTAAGAATCTTCTTTTTCTTAGGAAGCTAGATTCTGGTGCAGGATGAATTACTCTTAAAGGTAAATCACAGAGAACCTTGATCTCATGAGATTTAGATTCTGAATGACCCAGCCTCTTTGCTTAAGTAAGATTCTGTCTATTCCCAAACCTCTTCATAATGTTAGCTCTTTGACCATTTATTATATTCCAGACACTGATTCAAATACAACACAGACCAAAGCAGACCAAGTCCTTGGTTTCATGAGGTTTAGAGTTTAGTAGAGAGGATAGCGTTTACAAATCATCACATAATGCTATGCTGGTGATTGTTTAAAAATTCAGCCTCTGGTAGGAAGCTGGTAGGGGAAGTAAGCTCTTATTTGTAGCATTTGCCCATCCAAACATCCACTGTGACTGATTCAGTATATCATGGTCTGTAACTAAATGTGGAGCTGATTATATATAATTGAAGAGATATACAAAATGAGCTCTCATAAGACAGTATGAACCCATCCCAGTGCATCACTGATGATGATAAATGGAAATGAGATGTGTCCTAAAGCAAGTGAACCTCATTCTAGTTCTACAAGACATCTAACAAGGGAACCAGGCTCAGTCTGCATGGCTATGTCAGGCAACTTTGAGGAAGTGATGCTTGTGCCGGGATCTCAAAGACGAAGTGATATGGCTTTACTTGTAGCTCAGTCGGTAAAGAATGTGCCTGCAATGCAGGAGACCTGGGTTCGATTCCTGGGTTGGGAAGATCCCCTGGAGAAGGAAATGGCAACCCACTCCAGTATTCTTGCCTGGAAAGCCCAAGGACAGAGAAGCCTGGAGGGCTATAGTCCATGGGATCGCAAGAATGACTAAACCACCACCACCAGGCAAAGAGTGAGCAAAGAGCCAGACAGTGGAGCGCAGCCCACTGTGGTTTATATACGAGTGGGTTGGAGACAGAAAGCAGCAGGTGAGGAGTTGGAAGGTCTGTCTCCATCTTAGTCCATTCTGCTCTGCTTCTTGCCTGCTCAATTCCCGGTTTCCTGCCACTAGAAAAAGCTGAAGAATGTATAAACCCCTGAAAAGGAACAAATGCACTTGAAGCACTTAGGAGAACATTGCCCACATTATAGGAGCATAATCCTGGGACCAGCAGCCTCCTTCACCAACATTTGCATGAAATTGACTGAAGGTACCAAACAAGAATCTGGATTTCAAGAGCCTGACAGATTTGCTCAGCTATTCTCAGCCAATGACACAGCTTTTCTCCCTAAAGTTTGCGATATACTTCCTTATAAGACTTTTAAAAAAATGAAAGAAATGGTACAAATGGAGAGAGGGAGGGAGACGAGAACAGAAAATGATTGCACATTGAAATAAATGTGCTACTTGAGAAAATTATAAGTGCCTAAAAACAGGAGTTTATAATGAAAGTGCTTTCTCAAGCATAACTAGACCATCACTATTCCAATGCAAAGATACAATAAACTAACTCCTTAGATTTAATAAGATGGGTGGTATATTAAATAAATGCCAACTGATTATTAAAGATCTTTTTATTGAGGATTTACAGCTATGTCATCAAATAACTGAGCAGCATTCAGGTATAATAAGACCCACAGGAGAAACTTAATTTAAAGTAGTGCAAAGAACCAAAAACACTATTACAAACAGACCATGAAAACTTGGAAAATAGATAAGTTAAGAGGCAAAAAACGTCCCATCAAATTATTGTCAATAGTGGGGGCTGAGGCAATGAGGGAGGACAAAATATCATTTACATATGAGTCAACTAAATAGCTGTTCAAAAGCGCTACAGCGTGACAGAATGGCGCACTCTGCAGATAGGTGTTCCCCCAGCTCCCACCCCAGGGGCTGATCTGGCCTGCCTTTTTTTCCTTTGGAAAGAAAATTAACTTTTTCACTGTGAATTTTCTATAGTGAAGAAACTCTAGGGTTTCTTAGACAATGACTCTGTCTTCCAAAGTACAAATGAACTTTAACAGCAAATAGCAAATACCACAGACCTCAGGCTCCTGAGGGAGCTGGACAAAGCAAGAGGGAAAGGCATAGAGAGTAGTGAGAGCCAGGCAGGGGAGGGTGGGATGGAAGGAGAGAGGGAGGAGGAAGTGGAGTAGCAGAGGCAGTGGGAGGTGGAGAAAGAAGGAGAGAGGTGCGGAGGGAGGAGAGGGAGAGGGGGGAGGGGGGAGACAGAGAGGCAGCATGTGTGGAGGGAAGAGGAGCTAAGATACTTGCCTAAGAGTCAGAAAACTGAGACCTCTTTCTACGCTTACGTTTCACACATTGAATAAGGTACTCCAAAATTTAGGCTTCACCAGTTTCCTCACAAGTCAAATGAAAGAGCTGAGCTAGAAGAAAGATTGAGGGCAGGAGGAGAAGGGGACAACATAGGATGAAATGGTCGGATGGCATCACTGACTCGATGGATATGGGTTGGGATGGACTCGGGGAGTTGGTGATGGAGCGCAAGGCTTGACGCGCTGAGGTTCATGGGGTCGCAAAGAGTCGGACACAACTGAGCGACTGAACTGAACTGAGCTAGAAGACCACCAAATTCCCGGTGAATTCTATCCTTCCTTCTATTCTCAAGACCAGTCCTTGGGCCCTTTGGTAAAGTTCCCTGGAGTAGAAGCAAAACCTTGCGAAGTAACCAAAGCTTCTTGTGGTAGGGAGAGAGAGACTGAGGCTCAGAAGGAGCAAGGAGAAAGTTGCCAGAGTAATCATTACACCCTCTTGGTTCACACGGCCCTTTGGGATTTTTTGAAGCACTCTCATGGTTGGTATCATGGACTCCTTGTTAGGTGGGCAAGGAAAGTACTGTTGGCTCCATTGCACAGAGAAGGCAGCTGAGCTCAGGACTTGCATGCAGGCTCAATCATGGGTGGCCGGACCGCTCCACAATTCTGTGCCAGCCTGGTTGGCGAGTGGGGTGGGTACCTCACATGCACGAGCAGAACTCTCCAAGACAGGAAACCTGACCACGTGCTCAGGCAACCACATGCTCAGGCAGGGCGGATGAGGACACAGCTTCCCAACCCAGCTGCCACTCACCTTTTGTCCACAAGAGGCCAAGGGGATGTTATGGACAGTATAGAAAAAAGAGCCCCAGTATGGCACTATTGACAAACGACTCCATTTAGAGTCTATATTTTAGACACCTTGTTCTTAGTCACAAGTGACATGTAATTTATCCCTAAACAACCAGCCTTTATATCTTTGGTACCTGAGGCTTTAGGTTAAGACACGTGGATGTCCCTCATATATCTGATCTCCTTCAGGACCTGTCGGTGACCCCACCCCCCAGGAACCACCCAGGGGCAACAAGGCTACTTCCTTTCCCTCCAAAAAGACTTAAATAAAAGCACAGGAATTATCCCTAAAATACACAAAGCAATTCTTCACAAAGATAGGAAAGAAGTCACCTAGGCTATGAACAAAACAGGGAGCAGAAAATTACCCAAAGAAAATGAAGAAGGGGAAATGAGTATTTCTGTCTCCTCCACCCCTCCTATATCACAGGCTGGGATCATGGTGGTTCTATACTGCAGAGGGACATCCGTCACCACTAATCAATACACGGGGTGTTAGTCATGGATGATAAATTTGAAAGGGATTATAACTGTAAACAGTGATCAATAGAGACTTGCTGGAGGAGACAGGGAGGAAAAAACAACCTGAAAATGTTACATGGTTAATAAAGTAAGGGTGGGGGAGGGTCATTCTGAAACAAAACTCCAAGGGACCTACCCTGTTCTAGCTCCTTCTCTTAAGGGAGGTGGGATGGAAAGGAGAGTGGATAAATAACCCTCCTCCAGACTTCTTCGAAAGGCTATTGCTACTAAAAGGGTGCATTATTAATTTACAACATATTTGCTGATCCTACTGGTTGGAAGGCACATTGGCGATTAGCATTTGGTTGAAGATATGTTCCTGGATCAGAGCTAGCATCACTTAAAGCCCCCAGAGTATAGTGTGCCCTTTCCCCACTCCCAACCCCCCCCATCCTCTTCCCTTCCTCCTGTCTCTCCTCTCCTCTTCTCCAATGATTTCACCCCCAGTACATGACTGAGCAGTGCATTCACAAGCGTGACATCCCTCTCTGCAAACAAATATACGCGAAACCAAGCAAAAGGGAAAAAAAATGCAGGGAGCCTCCGCTGCTCACCCATAGATGAATGGAACTATCCGTCTTGTCACCAGGGGTCAGAGTGAGAGGTTACTCCAAGTCTATACCTTAGCTTCTCTGCTGACGTTTGCAAGGAACTTCCTTAAAAATAAAACAAAATAAAGAGTGAAAAAAAGAATCCTGCCACATCAAGCACTTAGCCGGTCCCTCTAGAACCCTTTCCAGCTTGTGTCTTCTCACCACCTTTGGAGTCGCAGCTCCAGGCCTGACATATAAATTTTTTTTCCACTGACCTTTTAGTGTCCTTTCTGCCAGAGTGTGTAAACCATAAGCTGATATATGAAGGCAATTTTTAGTGGTGCCACTTGTATCTGAGTGATTGCACACACTTTACGTTTCTGGCCTGCCACCCCTTCCACCTTTCGAAGATCTCTCTATTTTCTTTTAAGGGAACTGCAACAAAGGTGAAAGCAAGTTTAACTGCTTCAAGACTCTGATGGCCAGAAGCACCTGTTTGCAGGATTCATAACTGGCTAGGCCCATCTTCAAAGCTGGAGTCTTTCTTTACTGCTCTGGGGATCAGCAGGGCAGGGGTAGTGGGGAAGAGAGGTTAAAGGGGCACCTTGTCCCTCCATCCCGCAGCCACAACCAAGACTGACAGGCATCAAAGCTCCAAGCCTTGCTGAAGACTCAGAGGCCACGGAGTCATTGTCTCCATCAGTCCTGACAGCCTGGGCCTCTGGGGACTTTCTTGGTCAGAGTTCAGCAGGGAGGGAGATGGGGTGGAAGAGTAAGTGGGTGTGAAGCCAGACAAAATATCTGGCTAAACTCCACCATGCAGCCACAGTGCCCTCACCCCCTCAAAAGGCAAGACTGCTGTTTTCCCTCAGCATGGCCACAGGTTCAGTCCTGCTAGGCTCTGAAACATGGCCTGGTCTTAGAAGAGAGATTATAAGTAGCGCAAGAGGAGGCAGCATTTACTATTCATATTCCAGCTGGGTTGGAGGCTACAGAAAAAGTGTAGCATCCATACCACCCCAGGATAGCCCCGTCCTTGTTCTTACAGTAGCTCACAAGGGTTCAGGCATCAAAGAAGAAGTAAGAGGACCCCACCAGGTGATAAGGAGCACATGATGAGAGAGGAAGTATAAAAGAGAGTAGGACTGGGTTTGCTGAAGCGAATCTTGTCTACTAACATCCTCCATGAAGGAGCAGCATCGGTGAGTGAGGCCTGCAATGGGAATGTGGCTCCAAGTGGAGCCACTTCAAGACCACTCTGCCACCATGCCATTCAGTTCAGTTCAGTTCAGTCACTCAGTCGTGTCCGACTCTTTGCGACCCCATGAATCAAGCACGCCAGGCCTCCCTGTCCATCACCAACTCCCGGAGTTCACTCAAACTCATGTCCATCAAATTGGTGATGCCATCCAGCCATCTCATCCTCTGTTGTCCCCTTCTCCTCCTGCCCCCAATCCCTCCCAGCATCAGAGTCTTTTCCAATGAGTCAACTCTTCTCATGAGGTGGCCAAAGTACTGGAGTTTCAGCTTTAGCATCATTCCTTCCAAAGAACATCCAGGGCTGATCTCCTTTAAAATGGACTGGTTGGATCTCCTTGCAGTCCAAGGGACTCTCAAGAGTCTTCTCCAACACTACAGTTCAAAAGCATCAATTCTTCAGCACTCAGCTTTCTTCACAGTCCAACTCTCACATCCATACATGACCACTGGAAAAACAATAGCCTTGACTAAATGGACCTTTGTTGGCAAAATACTGTCTCTGCTTTTCAATATGCTATCTAGGTTGGTCATAACTTTTCTTCCAAGGACTAAGCGTCTTTTAATTTCATGGCTGCAGTCACCATCTGCAGTGATTTTAGAGCCCAAAAAGATAAAGTCTGACACTGTTTCCACTGTGTCCCCATCTATTTCCCATGAAGTGATGGGACCAGATGCCATGATCTTCGTTTTCTGAATGTTGAGCTTTAAGCCAACTTTTTCACTCTCCTCTTTCACTTTCATCAAGAGGCTTTTGAGTTCCTCTTCACTTTCTGCCATAAGGGTGGTGTCATCTGCATATCTGAGGTTTTTTATATTTCTCCCAGCAATCTTGATTCCAGCTTGTGCTTCTTCCAGCCCAGTGTTTCTCATGATGTACTCTGCATATAAGTTAAATAAGCAGGGTGACAATATACAGCCTTGACATACTCCTTTTCCTATTTGGAACCAGTCTGTTGTTCCATGTCCAGTTCTAACTGGTGCTTCCTGACCTGCATATAGGTTTCTCAAGAGGCAGGTCAGGTAGTCTGGTATTCCCATCTCTTTGAGAATTTTCCACAGTTTATTGTGATCCATGCAGTCAAAGGCTTTGGCATAGTCAATAAAGCAGAAATAGATGTTTTTTGGGAATTCTCTTGCTTTTTCAATGATCCAGGGGATGTTGGCAATTTGATCTCTGGTTCCTCTGTCTTTTATAAAATGAGCTTGAACATCTGGAAGTTCACGGTTCACGTATCGCTGAAGCCTGGCTTGGAGAATTTTTAGCATTACTTTACTAGCGTGTGAGATGAGTGCAATTGTGTGGTAGTTTGAGCATTCTTTGGCATTGCCTTTCTTTGGGATTGGGATGAAAACTGACCTTTTCCAGTCCTGTGGCCACTGCTGAGTTTTCCAAATTTGCTGGCATATTGAGTGCAGCACTTTCACAGCATCATCTTTGAGGATTTGGAGTAGCTCAACTGGAATTCCATCACCTCCACTAACTTTGTTCGTAGTGATGCTTTCTAAGGCCCACTTGACTTCACATTCCAGGATGTCTGGCTCTAGGTGAGTGATCACACCATCGTGACTATCTGGGTCGTGAAGATCTTTTTGTACAGTTCTTCTGTGTATTCTTACCATCTCTTCTTAATATCTTCTGCTTCTGTTAGGTCCATACCATTTCTGTCCTTTATCGAGCCCATCTTTGCATGAAATTTTCCCTTGGTATCTCTAATTGTCTTGAAGGGATCTCTAGTCTTTCCCATTCTGTTGTTTTCCTCTGTTTCTTTGCATTGATTGCTGAGGAAGGCTTTCTTATCGCTTCTTGCTAGTCTTTGGAACTCTCCATTCAGATGCTTATATCTTTCCTTTTCTCCTTTGCTTTTCGCTTCTCTTCTTTTCACGGCTATTTGTAAGGCCTCCCCAGACAGCCAGTTTGCTTTTTTGCATTTCTTTTCCATGGGGATGGTCTTGATCCCTGTCTCCTGTACAATATCACAAACCTCAGTCCATAGTTCATCAGGCACTCTATCTATCAGATCTAGGCCCTTAAATCTATTTCTCACTTCTACTGTATAATCATAAGGGATTTGATTTAGGTCATACCTGAGTGGTCTAGTGGTTTTCCCTACTTTCTTCAATTTAAGTCTGAATTTGGTAATAAGGAGCTCATGATCTGAGCCACAGTCAGCTCCCGGTCTTGTTTTTGCTGACCGTATAGATCTTCTCCATCTTTGAAGGATCTATTGCCAACTTTGGAGGATCAGAGTTTGATTTCATTAAGCAGTCCCTTTCACTGAAACCTGTCTCCATAAGGCTGAATAAGAATGCCTGCCCGCCTCAGGTAAGACCCACGTTCACTCCCAGGCATTAGGCCCCAATTATACCAAGAGTCTACAAATGTCTAGGCAGCTGATGAAGGTACCCTTCTCTGAAACACCTGATGACTTAGAAAGACTCTCACTGAGCTTCTCACCTCAACTCCATGTCCTTGCCTGTGTATTTAACCATCTGTAGGCAGATCACAGTAATTTCCTACTAACAATCAGACTGTAAAATTAAAAAACTTTCTTAAATATTATTCAAAATTCTAGTTTAAATTTCTCACTCAAACTCTAAATTTGAGTGATAAAGAAAGCAAGGGAATACAGCTAGTGTCTGGGAATTGCCAAATCTGAGGAACATCTGATTTTTGCCACTGGCCATAGAGAAAAGGACTACGGAAACACAACGGAGATATGTGGCAATTATAAGTTAGTTTAAAGCTGTATCTCCCCCACAATGTCCTTGGGAAGATGCTCAAAACCTGAGCATGCATTCGAGAGTATTTCAAATACGTAAAAATCCTCCATTACAGATGTGGCAGCTAAGAAAAGTATGAGAAGTTAGGGGTCAACCAATGGCCAAAACAGCACAGGAGAAGCAGATGGGAAAGGATACAGGCAAGTGGCTAGTAGATCTATGTCTTATGCCAGACCCTGGGGAGGGGAGGAGAGCTCTAAAGAAAGACCCATCAAGCATCCTCTACCAGGACCCTGGCCTGAGTACCTATTGCAGGAAAAGTGACCAAGTTCTATCTACCATAGGGTCATCTGGTGGTGACCACAAAGCTGGAAAGCCCAAAACATTCCACAGAAAAGAAGTGCTGGAAGCCACAGCCTCCACCTCCTTCCTGGCTGAACACCATCTTGATTGAGGTTTCTAGCTCCAAGGGCTATGGAGGACATGGCCAGTGGTAACCATGTTTGCCAAGGACCAAGAACTCCAGGATAGCAGCAGTACTTCTGGGGGTTTGAGCTTAGGCAACTTTCTCTTCATAAAACGGTGACAAGACTTTGAGAAGTACTCCAGTGAGAATATCAGGGGATAGCAATGGTGGCAGCCCAGAGTTGTCAATTTTCAAATCCACTGATTTTTTCTGCACCACATGCCACTTCTCAAATAATCTGCCATATTTAGCCTTTCTCAAAAAGAATAAATGGGACTCAGAGGTTGGAAAGGGCAAAAGATGTTCTGTCCTCTTGAATTCTGGACTCAAATTCTTTTGGACTGCTAAGAATACTGTACTGTTTTCAGGGTGGCCAGTAGCAAAGGGCAAGATTGAGGAAGGTCAAGAGAACTAAAAGACATTTTAAAAACATTGACTAATGAACAGAGTTGTGCCACAATTAGTTGGAAGATATAGCCTGTGACTTCTTGAAGTCTTGAGCATGTCTTCTCAGGCTCCCATCTATCAGAGCAATGGTTTTGTGCCCTCACTCTTGCCCAGGTGGTGAATCTGACAGTCCTTCCTGCCCATCTCCTCATCTGGCAGATGGAGAGAGGATGAAAAAGAAACTGCTCACAGAAAGGCTGTCCTCAAAGAAGTTCAGAGGGAAGGCCGAGTTTCCAGTGGCACAAGAGAGGGCACCCCATTCCATTGCTTCCCGAGGTAAGGGATGATATCAAGGATGCCAGAGGCTTTTTCTAGGTGCTTTTCACAATTCAAGTAAAAACAGGGTGATATCAAAACAGGAGTTCAAAAGCATCTTGTCCCAGAAGCAAAAACTTTCATTATTTATCACTCAAAAGGGGAAAATCAGCAAAGACCACTGGTTTCAAAAGTCAGTTCATTCATTCATGCATTTTTTTCATTCATTTGTTCATTCATTCACTTATTCATTCATGAAGTATTTACTGAGCCCTGCTTTATGAAGGGTACTATGCTAAGACTAAAATAAACATGGTCCCCACCCTACGGAGCTGACAGTTCCACAAGGAAGTTAGACATTATGCTCATAAATGCACAAGAAAATGTGAAATTACTCTTGTAGAAGTACCACACAATAGAAGCACATGAGGCAGTGAAAGCTTATACTAAGGGAAGATAACTGAGTTGAGGGATGGGGAGGATTACCTGAGGAGTAAACAGAGAGATGAGGTTGAGAAGGAGCTATCTAGGTGAATGGGGTTACGGAGCGAGTCCCAAGTAGGGGAAACAACAAATGCAAAGTCCCTGTGGCAGGAGAGGGCATGGCAAGGGTGCTGGTGTAGATGGAGGGCAGAGAGAGGGTGAGATGCGAGACAAGGCTGGAGACACAGGCAGAAACCTGACCATGCACATGTGGAGTGTCTTAAAGATTGAGGTCTTTACCCTAAAACCAGTGGGAAGCCACTGAGGAGTTTTTCCACTGATAGAGGAAGTGACACACCAGAGCTGCAGTTCAAAGACCTCCTGCTGGTTTGCATGTGAAGAAGGAATTTGAATGAGACTAGAATTAAAGAGGAGAGCCAGTAAGGGAATGGTCTGCCAGCTCCAGCAAGGTTATGGTACTCGGATCAGGGTATTCAAATGATGACAGAGCCAAGTGGATTGACTCAGATGATTTAGGTGGTAATGCAACATATCTGGGTTGAATCGGAATGATTATGAAAGATGAGGGCTGCTGCTGCTAAGTCGCTTCAGTCATGTCCGACCCTGTGCGACCCCATAGACGGCAGCCCACCAGGCTCCCCCGTCCCTGAGATTCTCCAGGCAAGAATACTGGAATGCGTTGCCATTTCCTTCTCCAAGCATGAAAGTGAAGCCTCTCAGTCATGTCCGACTCTTAGCAACCCCATGAACTACAGCCTACCAGGCTCCTCCATCCATAGGATTTTCCAGGCAAGAGTACTGGAGTGGGGTGCCATTGCCTTCTCCAGCAGATGAGGGAGGTAAAGGTAATTAGGAATAACTTGTAGTTTTCAAGCCAATGCGAGCAAACTATTTCTTCTAGAAAGCAGAAGTATGAAGCCCTCTGTCATAGGCATATGAATTATTTTAGGTAGAGAGCACTATTGCTGGAAAGCAATGGAAAGCGCTACAGAGATGTGCTGGGGACCTACCTATAAAGCCACACCTCAAGGATGGCCAGAAGTCCCACAAATCCATGCACAGCCTGTTCTCCCCACACCACCCTCTTCTCCCCCTTCTTTGAATCACTGGTGCACATCAGACGGCTTGACACAAAGTAAATGCCCCATCTTAAGAGAGAAGGAGAAGTCAGAAGACCAGTTCCACCGGGATTTATAGGTTTGCCCTTCAATAAGACTCACAACTTCTATGCTCCTCAATTTTAGGGCAATAAACTAGATTCATGGTTTCTGGTGCTTCTCAGAAACCAAGTTTTCTGGAGCATCTACATAACCACTGGGGTTTGCATCCCAACATACACCTTCCTCCACTTCACTCCATCCCAAACCACCAAATCCTTATTTCTCTTATTGATGTGTTTGCCTGATGGGTTATTGTAAAGGCAGTTGCTTTCCTTTGGGGAGAAAAAAAAATGTTTCCCAGAAAAAGTAAGAAAATACTTGTCCTCAAGACAGGCCTCAGATCTCTAAACAGAACAGAGATTCTACTTGGGGTTCCTAAATGGTAAGGACAGTAAACATCAGAAAGGAGAATCTCCTAGGTGCTGGCTCTCCACCACGAAGTAGAGGCATCCATGGCGGTTCAGGCGGTAAAGAATCTGCCTACAAACCAGGAGGCCCAGGTTCAATCCTTGGAACAGGAAGATCCCCTGCAGAAGGGAAAGGCTACCCACTCCAAAATTCTTGCCTCGAGAACTCCATAGACAGAGGAGCCTGGCAGGCTACAGTCCATGGGGTCACAAAGAGTCGGACACGACTGAGCAACTAAATCTTAAAAGAGAATCTCCTAGATGATGGCTCTCCACCGAAGGGGATTAAAACACACACACACCTCCAAGTTTCAAGCAGCTGCCACAGCATCATTTCCCTCAGGAAAAAAGACTCCCTACTGTCTGCTTTCCACAACCTTCCTGGTGCCACCACACCTCACCCTTCAGGTCACCCTCAGGCCCTCTCATAGCCCAGTGAGGTAAAGGAGATGTAGTTTAGATAAACTGTAGTCTTCTTCTGCCCCTCCCTCCATGGCCCACTGTCTCATCTCCCCAGCCTCTCTAGTTTTTAGGAGAAAGGTTTCATTACTGAGTGCAGCCAGGAGTCAGAGGAGCCCCTGATTGATGCTGTCAGTCAGATGAACAGCTCTTGTGGCAGAAACTGTCTTTTCTTCATTAAGTTTGAAAACATGCCCACAGGCTAGTCTGTGATCTGCTCATCAATAAATGGAAATATACTGAGAGACCCAAATTCATGCCAGGCTTTGGTCAAGAAAGAATGTACCCCTTGTCAATTTGCTGCCTCAAGTAAGAATTCCTAAAATCCCCTGTCTTCCCTCACCTCAGCCCGAGGTCTGAGAGGCCAGGGGAGAGAGACATCACTTTTGATGTGAGGCTCTCCTTGAGATGTGCCATCCCTGTAACTGCCTCCCATCTGAGGGACAGAAAGGGCTCCCATCTCTGATTCTTTCCAGGACCATCTGGGGAACGGGTCCAGGAAGAGGGGATGCTGGCAGAGCTCTGAGTATGTCACCAAGGCATCTCCTCAGCACAGCCTCCAGGGACTCCAGGAAGGCTCAAGATAGTAGGGACTGGGTTTACCAGGATGCCCAAATGTCTGTACAAGAATGCAGGACAAGAGGCAAGGACTGCTAATGGGCTAGTATAGAATGAAGAGAGAAGGGAAGTAAAAAAAGGGAGTCAAGGGGAGGAAAGAAAATACTGCTCAGAAAAGCCAAGCAGTCCCTTACCCTGCCTTAGGAAATAAAATAAAAAAGAGCTCTACTTTCTGCCATCAAAAGCAAGAGAACAAGAGAGACCAAACACAAAAAACAATGACAAAAAGAGCAAGCACCACAACTGCCATCAAGCCAACAGGCATTAGCTTAAGAGCTCTAACCTGTGGGTTTTTAACAATTAACTTTTAAAGTGATTTGTTCACCAATCCACCTTGATTTCATTATGTGGGGTAATGTCAATATTGGCAGGCTTTTCCTCAAATTCCGGCTGTGCAGAGATAATGCCATCAAGGCTGGGTGCCTGGGCCATGGGGTGAGGACGGGGGTAGGAGGCTGTTCTCACATTGTTTGGCTCATGATTTTCATTTTCTTGGGTTTTTTTTTTTTTTTTCCTTCTCATCACCAGACTTTGCTCTTTTTCTTGCCAAGGAGCATTACTTCTCACTGAATTGCAGCCTCTGGTGGCAGTTTCACAGACAGGCTCAAAAGGCAGTGGTGACTGGCCATGCAGTCTTATCCCTGAACACGTTACTTCTCAATTTCTCCCAATTTCATCTAGGAATTCTGAGATCTCTGCTGGTGTTCATTCAAAAGACATTTTATGTCAGGGTTTTGTAAATGTCCCTTATATCATTTTATTTAACAATTTTTAAGAGCCAATCTTCATGCATTCATTCATTCATTCAACTAATGTAATTGGTCACTCACCATGAGCCACAATCTCCATCCCCTTGTGTGGAGATGAAAGAGGGAAAAGTATTTCAAAGCATTAATGGGGCACCATGGAACATGGAGAGCATCCTACTAAGATCAGAAGATCAGGGGAAGCCTCCCACATGAGGTGGGACTAGAGGTATATCTGAAAAGAGCAGGACATAGCAAGGAAGAGTGTAGGGAGCTGGAAAAGGAGAACACAGGCAATGGGAAAACCATGTCTAATGGGCCAGAAGGCAAAGAAGCAGAACATGATGTCCTTGAGGAAATATCATAGGAATAAATTATGTTAATGTAGTACTTACTCTTTGTAAGACCCCATGGAGCACTTCAGATATATATTATTTCATTTAATGTTCAGAACAACCCTGGAAAGTATATAGTGTTGTTACTCTTAGATTCAGACAATCCCTCTAGCATTTTATCTAAGGGAACATTTTCTTGTTTCTCTCTAGAAGTTTCCCTACTCCCATTTAAAAAAAAAAAAAATAGAGAAAAAGCATAAGACTTTTTTTTAAAATATAAAGGATACTATTGACCTTGCTTCTACCCAAAATTTAGTAAAAGAGATTAGATTAGCCCTACTGCCTAAAACAACAACAACAAAAAGCAAACAACATATATTTTAAAAACTGGCTTTCAAAACACTAGACATCGGACATGGCAGGTCAATGATCCCTGACAGACGCTCCTACCATTGGCCCAACTTAACCTCCTGGAAAAAATTTCCAGGTCACAGTGAAAGGAGAGGGATCCACACAGAGCCCCGTGGTCTCCCTGAGTTGAAGACACAGAGTTGAGAGTCCTGGAGATAATTGAGTTTTCAGGGCAGAGTAATAGAGATGAAAAAGATGTACAGAAAGAGAATTCTGGAAATCCGAAGAAGTTTGGGCCCTCTAGTGTTAAGCTGAGTACTGATCAGCTAAAGTGTATGAGGAAACTATCCGAGATTAGGGCTGGGGGGTGGGGTGGTGCGGGGTGTGGGGGTGGGCAAAATGGGGCCAGCAGGGGGAGATCATCAGAAAGAATTAGAGCTGAAAAGAAACAGCACCCCTTCCACCAGCCAGAGTGCAAAACCTAATAATTATACAAAGAAGAATTTTGCTTTAGTAGTAGGGAAAATTAGCCCTAGACTACACTACTCTAATCCTGCCTAATAAATCATAGAAACAAGACGTGAAGGCTCAAACTATTTTCAAGTAGTTTAATAATCTCCCAGAAAATAAAGCTCATAAATATTTAAGGATATACTAAAATATATAACACCAAACAAGATAAACCCCTCAGCATCTAGTATCCAACTCAAAATGACCAGGCATGCAAGGAAGCAGAAAAATATAACCAAAGTTTAGAAGAAGAATAAATTAAAATTGACTCAGAATTGATACTGACAATATAATTCATAGACAAAGACATTAAAAGAATTGTTGAAACTATATTCCATATGTTCAAGAAGGTAAAGGAATAATTTAGCTTGTTAATTGAGACATGAGAGGTATAGACGAGGCTCAAATCTAAACTCTAAACATAAAAACTGAGATAAAATACATACCAGATTAGATTAAGAACAGGTTAGACGTTGCAAAAGAGAGCATTGGTAAACTTGAAAATATAGCAATAGAAACTTTCCAAAATGGAAAAAAAAAAAAAAAGAACCTGTGAACTGGGAGACAGTATGAATATTCATGTTATTTAAATCTCTGAAAGGGAGAGAGACATAAGATTATAAGAGGCTGAATATTCATGTTATTTAAGTCTCTGGAAGGGAGAAGGACATAAAATAATATTTAAAAAGAATATTGGCTGAAAAATATCCAAGTTTGATGAAAATTATAAACCACATAACCAAGAAGCTCAAAGAACTCCAAGCACAAGAAACATGAGGAAAACCACACCAAGTCACATCAAATTTCTTAAATTCAATGATAAAGAGGAAATCTTAAAAGCAGCCAGGGTGGGGAAAACACACTACATACAGAGGAACAAAGATAAAAAATTGAAACAGATTTTCCTTTGGAAGTGATGCAAACTAGAACACAATGGAGTGAATGGTAAAAAACTGTCAACATATAATTCTTTACCTAGTGAAAATGAATATTTTTTTCAGATATTCAAAAGGTAAAATAATTCACTATGAGTAGATTTGCATTATAAAAATATTAAAAGAATGACTTCAAACAGAAGGAAAATGATAGTAGATATAAATCTGAAGCTACACAAAGAAATGAAGAGTACTAGAAGTATTAACTAAATGGGTAAAAATATACTTTTAAACATATTATTTAAATTACTTTAAAAGATAATTGACAATTATTAAGAGCTTTGTTAGATCTATACCTTAGACAAAAATAAAATTTATAACAACAGTAGCACAAGTGCCAGGAGGAGAGAAATAGAAGTACACCACTGTCAAGTTTTGTACTATACCTGAAGTGGTATAATACTACTTAAAGGTAGGTTGTAGTGAATCATCATGTGTACTATAATCTGGGCATTGTCTCATGTTCACAGGAGGGGCAGTTTTGTGGAGGAAGTCCATATGGAAGGCAGAAGCACATGATTCAGCCAAGATTCATGGAGAAGTGTATACAAGGTACAGTGGGGCTATAGCTATTTTTTTCCTCTATCTTTCATTAGTGCATCTGATTTCCAAGAGAAACAGTTCATTGCAATCTGACAATTGTAGGGCCACCTATCTTTCATTCCTTGATCAAATTATAATGTGTTATACTGTAGGTGAATTTTATTTACGTTTCACAATTTAAAGCTGATAACATGTGTCAGTTCAGTTCAGTCACTCAGTCGTGTCCTACTCTTTGCAACCCCATGGACTGCAGCACGCCAGGCTTCCCTGTCCATCACCAACTCCTAGAACTTGCTCAAACTCATGTTCATTGAGTCGGTGATGCCATCCAACCGTCTCATCCTCTGTCGTCCTCTTCTCCTCCTGCCCTCAATCTTTCTCAGCATCAGTGTCTTTTCCAGTGAGTCAACTCTTCACATCAGGTGGCCAAAGTATTGGAGTTCCAGCTTCAACATCAGTCCTTCCAATGAACACCCAGGACCGATCTCCTTCAGGATGGACTGGTTGGATCTCCTTGCAGTCCAGGGGACTCTCAAGAGTTCAAAAGCATCAATTCTTCAGTGCTCAACTTTCTTTATAGTCCAACTCTCATATCCATACATCACCACTGGAAAAACCATAGCCTTGACTAGACAGAGCTTTGTTGACAAAGTAATGTCTCTGCTTTTTAATATGCTGTCTAGGTTGGCCATAACTTTTCTTCCAAGGAGTAAGTGTCTTAATTTCATGGCTGCAATCACCATCTGTAGTGATTTTGGAGCCCAGAAAAATAGTCAGCCACTGTTTCCACTGTTTCCCCATCTATTTGTCATGAAGTGATGGGACAGGATGCCTAACATGTGTATTTGACCTTAATTCTTATGGTTTCAAATTCTCTCCCTTTGGGAAGGTAGGAGGGAGGAAAATGCATCTTGAAATACATTATTTTAAGACAGTAAAATCTTTCAGGAAGGTTTTTTGGTGGAGGGATCTCTATTGTTTGATTTCAACAGTTCAGATACACAAAAAACAAGTGGCATAAAATCTACATGGGCCTAACTCTGACATTGGTATCATATCTGTTCAATGCCAAGCCCCTGAGGGCAATAATATTTCTATTTTAGTAGGTCTGGACAAAAGTTTAAAGGCTTCTGTCCTCCCAAACCAGACGACAATATGTGGGTTAGATATTTGGTTCAGATTCAACATCTGACTTCATCCTGACTTCATCCTGAGCAGGTGAGGTCTGCTCTTGAGACAATGACATTCTCCTGAAGCTGCTACTAGAATATTCAGCAGAATTTCCCCAAGGAGGAGCCAGTACCACTCCAAAAGGAATCCTGTGGGATTTTTCATTACCTAGAACAATAGTAATTGCTGTTGACAGACAGAAGTAACTAGAATGATAGGGTCGGTGCTAGATTATTGGATGCAGAGTGCTGTGTATTCTTCTGCTGTTGAATGTACCGTTCTATAAAGGTCAATTATGTCAAATTAGTTGATGTCAGGTTAGCATTGTTTGGGCTTTCCTTGTGGCTCAACTGGTAAAGAATCTGCCTGCAATGCAGGAGATCTGGGTTCAAACCGTGGGTTGGGAAGATCCCCTGGAAAAGAGAAAGGCTATCCACTCCAGTATTTTGGCCTGGAGAATTACATGGACTGTATAGTCCATGGAGTCGCAAAGAGTGGGACATGACTGAAAGACTTTCACTTTCTTAGCATTGTTTAGTTCTTCTTTATCCATATTGGCTTTTCTCTCTATATATACATATATATAATATATGTATATATATGTTCTATTATTAAGAGGAGGTGCTAAAAATCTCTGATAGTCACTCTATGTTTGTTTTTTTCTCCTAGCAGTTCTATCAATTTTTTGCTTCATGTTTGGAAGCTGTTACGTTCACAATATTAGGTGCATAAATGTTTAACATTGTTATGTCCTGTAGATGAGACATGTATGCTAAGTCATTTCAGTCGTGTCTGACTCTTTGTGACCCCAAAGACTGGAGCCCACCAGGCCCCTCTGTCCATGAGATTCTCCAGGCAAGAATGCTGGAGTGGGTTTCCATGCCCTCCTCCAGGTAATCTTCCCAATGCAGGATAGAACCTGGGTCTTTCATGTCTCCTGCGTTTGCACGCAGGTTCTTTACCACCACCACCACCTGGGAAGACCCACAGATGAGGAGACTGCTTTATTAAATGAGCCTCTGTGTCCCTAATAATATTCTTTGATCTGAAATCTAATCTTTCTAATATTAGTATAGCCACACCAGCTCTCTTTAGATTATTTTTAATATGATTTATCTTTTCCATCAAGTTACTTATATTTATGTCTTGCTCTTTAAAGGAGGTTTGGTTTCTTGTAAAAAGCACATAGTGGACCTTACTTTTTTTTACCCACTATTTCTGGGGCTATGACCATTTACATTTAATGTGTTTTTTGATACAGTTGAGTTTCAATCCACCATCTAGCTATTCATTTTATATTTGAATTATCTGCTTTTCTTCCCTCTTTCCTTTTTTTCTCTCTTCTATGGATGAAGTATTTTTATGATTCCATTATATCTCTGTTGTGATTGCTATGTACAGGTCTTTGTTTGGTTATTTTAATGGCTGCCCAGCCTACCAACATGACCATTTTGATTAATTTAATTATTCAAGGTTTTTTTAAAAGCCCAGCTATTTAATTAGCTGACAAAAGGAAATGTTGAACTGAGATCTATGTCTACTGAAAATATTTCATCCATACATCTATTCAAATAAACGTAAATGCTATTAAATTCTACTTGAGGCCAAGTTGCCCCAAGCACAGAACAGTTAGTGAGTTTGAGATGGGATGAAGAAAATGAGTGCAGAAAATGCAAGTATCAATTAAGTAAGAGATCTACTATGTGTGCAGCACAGAACCTTGACCACAGTTCTATCCAGTAATTGTTATCCAGTTTTACAGATGTATAGGTAGGATTTAGATGAAAAAATTACTACACAGGTTTACAAAGTAACACAAACAACAAAAGAGGAGAAGGTTCTAGAAGCCAGATTTGTCTGGCCTAAAGCCCACGTACAAACTCTAGCTCAGATGACCTCCAGATCTGGACAACCATCAGAAATGATGTCCCCATCATCTAATACTGTATCTGCCTATCATAAAATTAGTGCTCAATAACTATTGATGGAATGAATGAATAAGGTAGAGATGTGATAACAAAGATGGATTAACATACTGCCTACTTCATAAGGGTGTCTCAAGGATCCTAAAGATATCCAATCACAGAGTTACCTTCTTTTACAAAATGCTGTCCCACCTCCCCAACCCCCATCCCCTCCTTGGCACACCACACTTTTTTTTTTTTTAAGCAGATACTTAAAATTTTTCCTTTCCGTATAAGAAAACTTCTGTATTTCTAATCTACAGAGGAGCCAATAAGGACTTTTTTATCCAAGACTGGGATGGATTCTACTAATAATGCCTTAGTTGAAACAAAGAGCAACTTTTCAAAAGTTAGGGATTAGCTCTAGATATAAGCATGTTAAAGGCATCTACAGCCACATTCTGGTCCTGATCTTATACCATCTGAAACAGAAAAGCCATAGATGGGGAATGGTTTTAGTCTAGGCTTAAACTCAGTAGTACTTTTTTTAAAAAATTTATTTTTAATTGGAGTATAATTCTTTATAATGTTGTGTTGGTTTCTGCCTTAAAACAACATGAATCAGCCATAAATATACACATATCCCCTCCTTCTTGAGCCTCCCTTCCAACCCCCATCCCACCCCTCTAGGTCATTATAGAACACCAGGCTGAGCTCCCTGTGCTATATAATAATTTTCCACTAGCTATCTATGTAGCACTATTTGATAAGGAGGCAGAGCTACTTAATCAGGATTAAAGTTCTGTCTTCAAACCACTTTAGGATTGATTTTTAAAAGGTGGTATGAATTTTCATGTGAACTAATAGAGTCATCAAAGACATTCCCCAATATTGCCATACAGCCTACCACAAGATCCCTGAGAGAGCATAAGAAGTAAAGATGGGATCTAGGCCTAGTCTTGGTCCAGCAATAAGAGTATTTCAGGTCTCCAAAATCAGGGTGTGAGCATAAATCAAGTGAAAGTGAAAGTCAGTCAGTTGTGTCTGACTCTTTGTAACCCCACAGACTGTAGCCCTTCTCCAGGCAAGAACACTGCAATGGGTAGCCATTTCCTTCTCCAGGAGATCTTCCTGACCCAGGGATCGAATCCAGGTCTCCTGCATTGCAGGCAGATTCTTTAGCTTCTGAGCCACCAGGGATTAAGTAGGACAAGTCAGGCTGTTGGAGCTGGCCCCTGTGAGTCCTCTGTCTCCTTTTTAGGCTCATGCCCCCATTCTCAAGATCAGACACCAGCTGTAATCCATGTTCTCAGAGAATCTATTCATGACATTGGTGTGTAGAGCCATCTCAAACTAGGATCTCAGTGCATAAAGATGACCCACCTGTCCAGTCAGGTGCTCCTCTTTCCCCCAGATTATAGCTTGAAGACTCAGAGCTATAAAAAAGATTATTATTTTTAATAAAAAAGCAATCATCTCTTACCTTTAAATAGTACTTTCAACTTACAAAACGCTTTCATTTCCATTATCCCATGGACACGGCCAAACAGACCTGATAGCAGGGCAAATATATAAAAAGCAAGAACTATTAAAAAAAGATAAAGCTACCTTGAGTACAAACACTGAAAATCCAAGAATAAAAGAAAATCGAAAACTAGAAACATAAACCTATAACCATGGCCAAAAAGGAGAGAAACAAGTGGATCAAGAACCTACAGAGCAAAACAGCATACAAATTGGAGCAATCAATATGAATCATAAGAAAACCAAAGCTACAGATCAAAATCTAAACCGCACCAGCCAATTTTCAAATAACCACTTACATCTCAGAATACAGGAACAATGTGACTTCTCTGAGACAAATCATTGACATTAATTACCTGCAAAGAGATGGTGAACATAGAGCCTCTATTTTATTCAGGTAGCAAGATACTGTAAAAAGAAATCTTAACTCAAGCAGCGTGTCCATTTTTGCGTTGTTTTTCTAATTTTTTTCTAATTCTGACCCAGGTTCAAAATAGAGTCCAACTCAGCATACCCACTCTACTCCAGTCATCAGCAACACTTAACTAAAACACACTGCTGAATCCACATGTCTCCAAGCCTTGTCCCTTTCATAGTACAAGATGATTGTTATTTTATTAAATATAATAGCCTTTTATAAATATAATAATAAAATACCATATAATAATATTATATATTACATATAGTAACATTGTCTATAACTCTGAGCCTTCTTGCTGGGATCAAGGGCAGAGGGGAGGATCCAGTTGGAGTGCATCATCTTTATGAACTGGTTTTCAAAAATCAACAAGATATTTGTCTTATATTAATAGCACATATTAGTCTAATTGCTTGTAATGATTAGAAAGGAACAATGACTTTCTGTCCCTAATACCCATTCTGGCGGAGGTCTCTGAGGACCATCAACTTACAAAAATGTTCATTCTAGGACACTTGTGCTCTCCATAATTCAAACCCAAAAGTCAAATTCAATTTGTTCCGATTAAAATGAGAGACAGCTCAGCCTGGAAATAAGCCAGAAGTCAAATTATTATATAATGGTAGTACTATCCAGCTTGCATTTGATGAATTTAAACAGGCTGTCAGTCAGTAGTTGATTGGTACCCCTCAGTACTCTAACAAAAGGATAGGATGATCTCTATTGGATTTATCGATATTTGTTCATGTGAATTTCTATAGTCTCCAAATGGTTGCCCTTTGATGCTGATTAAGCATTCTCTGGCTAGTTTGTTTGAATGGTATGTAGCTTTAAAATTGGGGTGATCTATGACCTTTGGAGAAGACACTTGAGAGTCCCTTGGACTGCAAGGAGATCCAACCAGTCTATTCTAAAGGAGATCAGCCCTGGAATTTCTTTGGAAGGAATGATGCTAAAGCTGAAACTCCAGTACTTTGGCCACCTCATGCGAAGAGTTGACTCATTGGAAAAGACTCTGATGCTGGGAGGGATTGGGGGCAGGAGGAAAAGGGGATGACAGAGGATGAGATGGCTGGATGGCATCACCGACTCGATGGACATGAGTCTGAGTGAACTCCGAGAGTTGGTGATGGACAGGAAGGCCTGGCGTGCTGCGATTCATGAGGTCGCAAAGAGTCGGACATGACTGAGCGACTGAACTGAACTGAACTGATGAAGTGAAAGTGAAAGTCGCTCAGTCGTGTCCAATTCTTTGCGACCCCATGGACTATACAGTCCATGGAATTCTCCACGCCAGAATACTGGAGTGGGTAGCCTTTCCCTTCTCCAGGGGCTCTTTGCAACCCAGGGATTGAACCCACATCTCCCACATCTCAGGCAGATTCTTTACCAGCTGAGCCACAAGGGAAGCCCAAGAATACTAGAGTGGGTAGCCTATCCCTTCTCCAGGGGATCTTCCTGACCCAGGAATCAAACCAGGGTCTCCTGCACTGCAGGCAGATTCTTTACCAACTGAGCTATCAGGGGGTGATCTATATTTGGATCTATATTTTACTGCCATGAGACTCAGTTCCCCCATTTGTAAAAAGTTCACCTCACAGAACTATTGTAAGGATTAAGTGAGATAATGCATGTCAAACAACCATCTTAGTACCTGACATACACTGGGGTCTAGGAAATGTTTCCTTTTATGTTTTCTTTGAAAATCCTATCCATGGCCAAAGGAAAAAAAATCATCATCAGTTTGGCATGCCCTAGGTCTAAGTTATCACCAATTAAAAATGAGTGGAAAGCCAAAGAATGAAATGTGTATAATTATATATACATCAGAGCATTTCTACAGCCTGTGTTTATAGATACATATTTGGATCTGCCTTGAATTGTCCATAAAATTTTAGGCTCCTTAGAAGAGATTTTACTTCTTTTGTAATCCCTTTGAAAACCTGATGCACATTGTTCTTAGCTAGCACTCAGTTAAGGTATCGGGCGTATTTATAATACAATGAGTGCATACATAAAGAGGCAATTCACTGATCTGGAGTCACTGGGAAGTAAGCTACCAATGCTTGCAAATATTCCTGATAACTGAACTCTACTGTATTATGAATATGCTTCAGATTGTTGACAGAGTTTTAGATGAGCTATTTCTACCATTTTAGTATTTCCCCACTTTTTTGTTATTGCTGTTCAGTCACTATGCCGTGTTTGACTCTGCAATCCCATGGACTGCAGCACTCCAGTTTTCCCTGTCCTTCACTATCTCCTTGAGTTTGCTCAGATTCATGTCCATTGAGTCAGCAATGGTGTCTAACCATCACATCCTCTGCCATCCTCTTCTTATTTTGCCTTCAATCTTTCCCAGCATCATGGTCTTTTCCAATGAGTCAGCATGTCATATCAGGTAGCCAAAGTATTGGAGCTTCATCAAAAGTCCTTCCAATGAACATTCAGGGTCAATTTCCTTTAGGATTCACTAGTTTGATCTCCTTGCTGTCCAAGGAACAAGAGTCATCTCCAGCTCCAAAATTTGAAAGCATCAGTTCTTTGGTGTTCAGCCTTCTTTATGGTCCAGCTTTCACATCCATACATGAATACTGGAAATACTAGAGCTTTGACTAGATGGACCTTTGTCTGTAAAATGACATCTCTGCTTTTTAATACACTGCCTGGGTTTGTCAAAGCTTTTCTTCCAAGGAAGAAATGGCTTTTAATTTCATGGCTGCAGTCACCATTTGCAGAGAAGTTGAAGAATAGAAAATATGTCACTATTTCCACTTTTTCCCCATTTATTTGCCATGAAGTGATGGGATCAGATGCCATGATCTTAGTTTTTTGAATGTTGAGTTTTAAGCCAGCTTTTTCTCTCTCCTCTTTCACCCTCAACAAGAAGCTATTTAGTTCCTCTTTACTTTCTGCCATTAGAGTGGTATCATCTGCTTATCTGAGGTTGTGGATATTTCTCCCGTCAATCTTGATTCCAGCTTGTGATTCATCCAGCTCAGCATTTTGCATGAGGTGCTCTGCCTACAAGTTAAATAATCATGGTGACAATATACAGATTTGTCATATTCCTTTCCTGATTTTGAACTAGTCAGTTGTTCCATGTAAGGTTCTAACTGTTGCTTCTTGTCCCACCACATACAGATTTCTCAGGAGACAGGTAAGGTGGCTGGTACTGCCATCTCTTTAACAATTTACCAGAGTTTGTTGTGATCCACAAAGTCAAAGGCTTTAGTGTAGTCAATGAAGAAATAGATGGTTTTCTGGAATTCTCTTGTTTTCTCCATGATCCAATGAATGTTGGCAATTTGATCTCCAGTTCCTCTGCCTTTTATAAATCCAGTGTGTACATCTGCAAGTTCTCAGTTCATATACTGCTAAAGCCCAGCTTCAAAGATTTTGAGCATTACCTAAATAGCATGTGAAATGAGCATAATTGTACAGTAGTTTGAACATTCTTTGGTATTGCCTTTCTTTTGGATTGGAATGAAAACTGACCTTTTCCAGTCTTGGGACCACTGCTGAGTTTTCCAAATTTGTTAACATACTGAGTGCAGCTCTTTCACAGCATCATCTTTAGGATTTGAAATAGCACAGCTAGTATTCCATAACCTCCACTAGCTTTGTTTGTCATAATGCTTCCTAAGGCCTGTTTGACTTCACACTCAAGGATGTCTGGCTATAGGTGAAGGATCACAGCATCATGGTTATCTGAGTCATTAAGACCTTTTTTGTATAGTTCTTCTGTGTATTCTTCCATCTCTTTTTAATCTCCTCTGCTTTTGTTACATCCTTGTCATTTCTGTCCTTTATTGTACCCATCTTTGCATGAAATGTTTCCTTGGTAATTCCAATTTCTTGAAGTCTTTCTCACTCCTATATTATTTTTTCCCTCTATTTCTTTGCATTGCTCACTGAGAAAGGCTTTCTTATCTCTCCTTGTTATTCTCCAAAACTCTGCACTCAATGGGTAAATCTTTCCCTTTCTTTTTTGCCTTTTGTTTCTCTTCTTTTCTCAGCTATTTGCAAGGTCTCTTCAGACAACCACTTTGCATTCTTGCATTTCTTTTTCTTGGAGATGGTTTTGTTCAACACCTCCTGTACAGTGTTATGAACCTTCATCCATAGTTCTTCAGGAACTCTGTCCATCAGATCTTATCCCTCACACCTATTATTCACCTCCCCTGTATAATCATAAGGGATTTGATTCAGGTCATACCTGAATGGTCTAGTGGTTTTCCCTACTTTCTTCAATTTAAGCCTGAATTTTGCAATAAGGATCTCATGATCAGAGCCACAGTCAGCTCCAGGTCTTGTTTTTGCTAACTGTATAGAGCTTCTCAAGATTTGACTGCAAAGAATATAATCAATCTGATTTCTGTGTTGACCATCTGGTGATGTCCATGTGTAGAGTCATCTCTTGTGTTGTTGGAAGAGAGTATTTGCTATGACCAGTGTGTTTTCTTGGCAAAATTCTGTTAGCCTTTGCCCTACTTTCTTTTGTACTCCAAGGCCAAACTTGCCTATTAATCCAGGTATCTCTTGACTTCCTACTTTTGCATTCAAATCCCCTATGATGAAAAGAATGTCTTTTTTTTTTTTTTTGGTGTTAGTTCTACAAGTTCTTGTAGGTCTTCATAGAACATTCAGCTTCTTTGGCATTAGTATTTGGGCCATAGACTTGGATTACTGTGATGTTGAATGGTTTGACTTGGAAATGAACCAAGATCATTCTGTCATTTTTGAGATTACACAAGTACTGCATTTTGGACTCTTATTGACTATGAGGACTACTGCATTTCTTCTAAGGGATTCTTGTCCACAGTAGTAGATATAATGGTCATCAGAATTAAACTCACCCATTCTAGTCCATTTTAGTTCACTGATTCCTAAAATATAGATGTTTACTCTTGCCATCTCCTGCTTAACTACATCCGATTTATCTTGATTCATGGACCTAACATTCCAGGTTCCTATGCAGTAATGATTTTTATAGCATTGGACTTTCTTTCACCATCAAGCACATCCACACCTGTGCGTCATTTCCACTTTGGTCCAGCCTCTTCATTCTTTCTTGAGCTGTGTCTCTGCTGAAGTGTCATATCTTTTTGCCTTTCATACTATTCATGGAATTCTCTAGGAAAGAACACTGAAGTGATTTGCTATTCCATTCTCCAGTGGACCACATTTTGTCAGAACTCTCCACTATGACCTGGCCATCTTGTGTGGCCCTGCACAGCATGGCTCATAGCTTCATTGAGTTACACAAGGGCTTTGATCCATGTGATCATTTTGGTTAGCTTTCTGTGATTGTGATTTTCATTCTGGAGGCTGTGTAATTATAGTTCTTGCTTCTTCTGTCTGCCCTCTGATGGATGAGGATAAGAGGATTGTGCAAGCTTCCTACCATTTTATGCATTTCCCCATGTTTTTATACCAAGTTTATTGCTGCTGCTGCTAAGTCACTTCAGTTGTGTCTGCCTCTGTGCAACCCCATAGACGGCAGCCCACCAGGCTCCCGTCCCTGGGATTCTCCAGGCAAGAACACTGGAGTGGGTTGCCATTTCCTTCTCCAAGTTTATTAGATGTATCCTGATCTGTTTGGTTGCTCAGAAATGAAGATTTCATGTTACAAGATTCGCCTATAGTGTAGCTATGCATCATGAATGCTGAAAGTGGAGAATTTCTGCACAATGTTCCATCTTCCAAAAAACAGCCATGAGCCAGTTCCTTGTATACATAGGACACATATTTCACATAGTTTAAATATGTTATGTATAATATTTATATATTTCATTATATATTTTTAACATATTTAACTTACTATTTTATTATACAATAATACTATAAATATAAACACATATGCTTTATTTATATATTTGATACATTTCACATTATTGATTATATTTTAATTTTTATCTATATTATATTTTATTGCAGCTTCCCTGGTGTCTCAGATGGTAAGGAGTCTGCCTGCAATGTGGAAGATCCGGGTTCTATCCCTGGGTCAGGAAGATCCTCTGGAGAAGGGGATGGCTACTCACTTCAGTATTCTTGCCTAGAGAATTTTCATGGACAGAGGAGCCTGGTGAGCTACAATTCATGGAGTCACAAAGTGTCAGACACAAATGAGTGATTCACACATGTTTTAACTTTTAATTATATTATATCTTATATACTTTATGAATAAAGTCGGGCTTCCCTAGTGACTCAGACGGTAAAGAATCCACCTGCAATGCGGGAGACATGGGTTCAATCTCTGGTTTGGGAAGATCCCCGGAGGAGGGCATGGCAACCCACTTCAGTATTCTTGCCTAGAGAATCCCCGTGGACAGAGGAGCCTGGCGGGCTACTGTCCATGGAGTCACAAAGAGTGGACACGACTGAGTGACTAAGCACAGCACAGCACATGAACAAAGTTACTTGTTATATATTATATAGATACACAGATATCTTCTGTTGGATCTGTTTTTCCTGGAGAACTCTAAAAACCCGGTCATATACAACTACTCTAGTCCTAGACAAGAAGGATTCTTGCTGTAGGCATCATACTTTATAATACAGCCTATATATATATCATAAGAAAAATAAAAGACATTTATTAAAGAACACATTGGTGCCTCTGTGATTCAGGACACACCACTCATTGCTGCCACAGCACAACTAGCAACTCTAAGCATCCATTCTCATAATCAGCCCTGTTGAGGCCCCAAGGAAAGTCTCTTTCACATCTCAAAACACAGAGTGTCTGTGTTTGAATGCCATGAACATTTGTGGGATGCATTACTGCTGAGATTGATATCGACACTACTTCAGAATGTGGAAAAATTGAGCATTAGAATTGCTTGCCTAAAAGAATAGACACATGAGTTATCTTGTCAAATCTTCATCTTGGATAGCTTAGATTCTTTCATAACTTTGGTTTCCCAGCGTTGCTGAGCATTCTTTTCATTATTTTCTTTGTGTTCTGATTCATGACTTCAGAGGTACTTGTGAATAAGCACAGTATTCAAAACAGCTGCACAGGATGATTAGGAAACATTCTGCATATTCAACAATTCCTATAACCCTTAGACGTACATATTTAGAAAAACCCAGGTGTAACATTCAGGGCTTCTGAGGTGGCACAGTGGTAAAAAATCTGCTTGCCAGTGCAGGAGATGCAAGAGATGTGAGTTCAATCCCTGGGTCTGGATGATCTCCTGGAGAAGGAAATGACAACCCACTCCAGTATCCTTGCCTGGAAAATCCCATGGACAGAGGAGCCTGACTGGCTACAGTCCATGGTCTGTGACAAGATAACATGACTAAGCACAGCACAGCACAGGTGTAATACTCATAAAGCATGATACTGAATCTTTAGCATAGTAAGTAGATGGACATTAAACACTAAAATTAAAAATAATTTTATTTTCTTGTAAGATATAATTACATGTTCAAAAAAATAAATTAAAAGTTTCAGCTTTTTGTTTCAATATAAAAAATTCATGCCATTAATTATAGTTTATGTGTATATTGCTGTTTGCTCATTAAGTCATGTCTGACTCTTTGTGACCCAATAGACTGCAGCAAGCCAGACTACTCTGTTCCCCACTATCTCCCAGAGTTTGCTCATATTCATATCCATCGAGTTGGTAATGCTATCTAACCATCTCATCCTCTGCTGCCCCCTTCTCCTTTTGCCTTCAGTCTTTCCCAGCATCGGGGTTTTTCCAATGAGTTGGCTCTTCACATCAGGTGGCCAAAGGATTGGAGCTTCAGCTTCAGCATCAGTCCTTCCAATTAATATTCAGGGTTGATTTCCTCAGGATTGACAAGTTTGATCTCTTGAGAATCTCCACGGGATCCTCAAGAGTCTTCACCAGCACCACAATTCAAAAGCATCAGTTTTTCAGGGCTCAGCCTTATAATACTTTCAAATATTTTATAGGTAAATTTTTGAAAACATATATAAATACATTTTCATCTTTTCTGGTTTTATGTTTAAAGTATATTACATTTTATATGAAAATATTTTCATTTGTACATTTTTATTGCAATTATAGTTATTTCCTGGATTACTACTGTTAATTAAAAAAATCAAATGGGTGAAAATCTTGATTATCATCCCACAATTTGTGAATTTTGTTAAAATTATTAAAATAAAATACATATATGCATTTGTTTTATTAATTAGCCAAACATCATCAATAATAAAAATTATTTCTATATGTAGAGAGACAATTAAATTCTGTCATCTTCGATTTTCTGCCAACCTTCAGTCATATAACAAGAATAGCTTTAAACATATTTGTCAATTTTGCTATTAAGAAGGTATAATTGTCAAGATAGGAAGATGGACAGATTCGATGTAATAGTCCATTAGCTTGATTTACAACATTATGAAATATTTAGACATATGTTATATGGTCCTCCATTTGCACTCCTGCCTTACACTCTACAAGTATGAAAACGAAGGCTATAGCCATCGTCCCAAAATGATCAGCTTCTCAGGTGAGTAAGCTCCCAAGGTGAAATATGAGTATGGACAAATGGCCACACAATGACATTTTTTAGTTTAAGTTCAAGAAGAGTCATACTGAATTTGAAGGTGATAAAAATTTGGGGAAAATTTAGCCAATCAGCTGGTGCTTGAAGCATCACGTACAAAAGTGTGAGAGGGAGGCAACCACGCATTCAAAACAAGTATGGCATCTTCTTGAATCCTCAGGCTGCCTCTTTGTGCTCTGACACATAGATTAGCACTATAAGCCTTCCCCACCAGCCTGCTATAGAGGCTGCAAGAGTCTGATTGAGTCACAGTACCCTTTAGGGCTCCCTTCAAAATATCTCCCAGAGAAGATAGCACAATAAAGTATTATTCTCAACCACTGAATCCTCATGGACATATTCCCACTGGAATACATCTAATTGGTCCCCTGCTAATGGGTCGGGCTTCCCTGATGGCTCAGTCAGTAAAGAGTCTGCCTGAAATGCAGGAGACCTGGGTTCGATTCCTGGGTCGGAAGATCCCCTGGAGAAGGAAATGGAAACCCACTCCAGTATTCTTGCCTTGAGAATCCCATTGACAGAGGAGCCTGGCAGGCTACAGCCCATGGGGTCAAAAGAGTTGGATACAACTTAGCAACTAAAGCCCTAGTTAACCACCACTAATGGATCAGGACAAAGAATAGTAATTTGATGCAGGAGGCATGGACCACTAAGCACCTACTTGGAACAGGTCCAGGAAGGTGAAGAATAGGAGTGGTCAGTATCCTGGTGTTCGTGAAAGCAGCACAAAAAGGGAGGTGAGGGGGTGGGGAGATATAACAGACCATAGGACCTAAAGGCCAATGCTACCAACTTCATAATTATTCCCTGGGCTGGCTCATTTCTTTACTCTTCATCATCTATCTGGATCTCTGGCAGCCTAGACTTCCTGGAGATGGTTTCATTTTCAGAAAGCTGATGGATCATCAAAGGGGAAAGGGGTGAGTCAGAAGCCTGCAGGTGGGCAAAGGTGTAGAGACTTGGATATTCATGACAGTGAATCATCTTCTCAGAGGAGTCACCAGATTCTAGTGCTTCTGTGGCTTCCATGTCTGCGAAGAAGCAGGCACACTGCTATCGAGGCCTTTGCCCCTTTGGAGAGGGACAGTAGTATATGGTAGATCAGTGCTTCTTATTCCAGATGGTAAATTCACAAGAGCCCATTAGGCCCAACTCTCAGAGCGTGGGAGGGAGATGCATAGTGCTGCTGAGAGAGCACTGAAACAGAAATGAGATCCGAGTTTTCATCAACTTGATGCATAACCTCCAGTGAGTCACCACATTTCTTTGTATCTCAGTTCCTTCATTAAAAAGTGCCAAAATCCCTTCCAGCTTTAACATGTTGCAGAAGGGATCTGAGGAAAGCAGAATCATATCCAGCTCCAGCAGTGCTGAGTGCTCACGTGCAGAGAAGCAGCATCAGGCGGGTGCCCCACGCATCCTGCCTGTTCAGGATTTGCTGGCCAACATGACAACGGAAAACAGTACAATCTTGCCACAGGCAGCCCTAGGTAACTAAAGGGCAAGGAAGTCATGTTCTTTTTCTGTATGTGTTTGTGAAATTCTACAGGAATTTCTTTTTCGGGGCTTTGAATTCAGCCAGGTAAGGGAATTTTTAAAAATTGAGATATAATTGACATAAAACTTCATATTTGTTTCAGGTGTACAATAGTGATTCATTATCTGCATAGACTGTGAAAATGATCATTACAATAAGTTTAGTTAACATCTATCACCACTCATACTTACAAATTTTCTTCTTGTGATGAGAACTTTTAAGATATACTTTCTTAGCAGCTTTCAAATACACAACATATTACTATTAGTTATAACCATCAGGCTGTACATTATATCCCCAGGACTTATTTATTTTATAATTGGAAGTTTGTACTTTTTGACCATCTCCACCCATTTCACTCAACACCTGCCACTCCACCTCTGGCAACCACCAATCTGTTCTCTATGAGTTCAGTTTTGTTTCTTTCTGTCTTTTTTTTTAGATTCCACATATGAATGATATCATATGGCATTTGTCTTTTTCTGTCTGACTTATTTCACTTAGCGTAATTACCTCAAGATCTATCTGTGTTGTGACAAATGCAGGATCCCCTCCTTTTAATGGCTGAATAATATTCCAGTGTGTGTTCATACACATTTATAGCACTTTTTTTAATCCATTCATCCATTGATGGGCACTTGGGTCATTTCCATGTCTTGGCTATTGGAAATAATGGTGTAACGAACATGAGGGTACAGATATTTTTTGAAGTTAGTATTTTTGTTTACTTCAGAAAAATATCTGGAAATGGAGCTGCTGGATCATATGGTAGTTCTATTTTTAACTTTTTGAGGAAACTTCATCCTATTTTCCATAGTGGCTGCACCAATTCACATTTCTACCAACAGTGTACAAATACTTTCTTTCCTCCATGTCCTTGCCAATGCTTGTTACTTCTTGCCTTTTTTATAATAGCCATTCTAACAGATGTTAGGGGATATCTCATTGTGGTATTAATTTGCATTTCCCTAATGATTAGTGAAGAGTTGACTCATTGGAAAAGACTCTGATGCTGGGAGGGATTGGGGGCAAGAGGAGAAGGGGACGACAGAGGATGAGATGGCTGGATGATATCACCGACTCGATAGATATGAGTTTGAGTGAACTCCAGGAGTTGCTGATGGACAGGGAGGCCTGGTGTGCTGCGATTCATGGGGTCTTAAAGAGTTGGACACGACTGAGCGACTGAACTGAACTGAACTGAATGAACTGAATGATTAGTGATGAACATCTTTTTATGTATCTGTTGGTCATTTGTGTATCTTCTTTGTAAAAATGTCTATTCAGATCTTCTATCACCTTTAATAGGATTTTTTTAACTATTGAGTTATATGAGTTCTTTACATATTTTGAATATTAACCCTTTATCAGATATAACATTTGCAATTTTTTTCCCGTTCTATAGGTTGCCTTTTCATTTTGTTGATGGTGTCCTTTATTATGCAGAAGCTTTTTTCTTTGATGTAATCTCAACTGTTCGGTTTTGATTTTGCTACCTTTGCTTTTGATGTCAAATCAAAAAAAAATTATCACCAAGACCAATGTCAGGAACTTACTATGTTTCCCTCTAGGAACTTTATGGTTCAAATGTTATATTCAAGTTTTAGTCCATTTTAGTTAATTTTTGTATAGTGGACCACTTTCATTCTCTTGTAAGTGGCTGTCCAGTTTTTCCAATACCTTTTATTGAAGAGACTAGACTGTTCTTTTCCCATTGTTCTTAGTTCCTTTGTCATAATTCACCATATATGTGTGTGGGTTTATTTCTAGGCTCTCTCTTCTGTTCCATTGACCTATGTGTCTGTTTTCATGCCAAAACCACATTGTTTTAATTTCTATAGCTTTGTAATATAGCTTGAAATCAAGATACACGATGACTCTAGCTTTGTTCTTTCTCAAGACTGCTTTAACTACTAGGGGTCTTTTGTGTAGAAGTTATGTTCTTGACAAAATTTTTTCTCTTCTGTTTATCTAAGTGAAATATCCTTGAAATATCTTGGATATACTGGTCACAACATATGACATCACTCTGTACTTCTAACCCTCCAAAGGAAAAGATAAGGGACCTCTCTCTAGATTTTCCTCTGGTAGGAATCATCTTCCTCTGACTAGAATCAGCTCCTATCAGAGCAAAGTCTTTGAAACCTGCAGTATCACCTAGGCAGCAGCCTCAGTAACTTGACATTCTGAACACCTGACCACTTGGTTTTGCCACTAAATTTGAGATTCCAAAAAAGACCCTTGGCCTCTTTATCCCTCCATTTTTCCATCTTTATAATATGGACAGTACCATCTCTCTTTTTCACTGATTCACAGAAAAGGCTTGAGAATAAATGAAGTAACATGAACAAGAGAGAAACTCTCTTTATCTGATAGAGTGTTGGTTGATCTAGTAAGAAACTGCCCTCTGATAGAGTAAGAGATATATATGAATAGGTTTGGGGAAGAAAGGAAATAATAGAATGTTTAAAGGAGATAAAGAACAAGTCTTTAATAGATTACTGAAATGATGGAGTAAACTGCCTCCCCGTGGCCAGGAATGATCCTAAAAATAAATAAGAAGGTGAAGTCTGTCATTCCTACCCATTTAGATACCCTTTGTTTTCCCTTATATGGTCCAGGGTGCTATACTCACAATCACTCTTCCCTATACTCACTCTCTATCCACATTCTGAAGATCTTCAGTAAGAAAATGGTATAATTCGCACCCTAATTCATGGGTGATCACTGTAAAGTAAGCATAGTTGTCCTTTGAAAGTTACCTTCAGACAGCACACTGACTCAAAGTGACCAACACTAGAGATTTCAGATATGGAGCATGGTATTTTGACAATAAAGGGTGACTGTTGCCACCCCAACCCACAAAATGTGCAAGTTCACCTAGTTCATCCAGTTAAGGATCATCCCTTCCTTAAGACACGCAGTCTGGAGAGAAAGGCCTGGCAGAACTTTGTACCTTCAAAGCATAGGTGTGCATCTTACTTTGGTTAATCCTCAGAGCAATCAAATTGGGTAAGCATTATTGTTAACATTCCTATTTGACAAAATGAAGAAATGGAGTCTTACAGGTGAAGCAGTATCCCCAGACATATTAGTCAATATGCAGTAAGACCTAATGTGTAGTAAGACGTGAATGCGATACTGTCATTCTGCAAAGACACTAACCACTGTACATAATACCTCTTACAAGAGAAAGTGACCTAAGAAACCAGATCTGTATATCTGAGCATCCTTCGACAACATTTTCTTTGTAAAATTCTTAAGGACTGTAGAGCTTTCTTGAGGTCTAAGTTCTATGATATTAACTTTCTGCTTTGCTTTTATTACCTGGATTTATGAACCACAGGCAGAGGAGGAAAGTTAATTCTGCTTGTGACTTGTTTCAGTCAATGCATCTAAGAGTTCACTCTTGTTCAATGGGCCTGTCTTTGTAGAGGAACCATAATAGAAGATGGAAGGGATGTAGAAAGTGGAAATAGAGAGAAATTGCAGCTGGGAGCAACAGGAAGACACCAAAAGCAATTCTTCATCTCCAAAGACTTTGGACAACTCCCTCTCTTGGCAAAGTAAGACCTAAAGCATATAATTATTGCTATGAGAGCCTGTTCTTCATAATGCTCCATGGGACCTTTAAACTTGGCGATGTCCTGGGTTATGTCCCATGGTCCTCCTCTCATCTGAGTGTGTGAGAATCAGATTTTTTTTTTCATCTCACTTGACAGACAGGTAACACAAGACCCAGAGTTGTTAAGTGCCATGCCTAAGGTCATACGGCTAGTAACTAGAAAAATTGAGATTAAACCCAGATTTCCTGACTGCCAGACTTAGATTCTTTCCAATCACGTCTGCAGCTTCTTAAAAACCATATGGCTCTGCATTCCACTCTATGTATTTATCCAAGAGAAAAGAAATTGTATACTATCCATATAAAGACTTGTACACAAATGTTATAGCAGTTTTATTATATGGCTCTAACTGGAAATGCCCCAAGTATCCATCAAGAGGTGACTGGATAAACAACTGTGGGATATGCATACAATGTAATACTGCTCAGCAATAAAAAGCAGGGACTAGTCAACGTGGAACAACATGGATGAACCTCAAAACAATCATGCCAAATGAAAGTAGTCAGACAAAAGGAGCCCAAGCTTCATGATCCCACTTACATAAAACCTTAGAAAATGCAAACTAATCTGTAGGGACAGAAAGCAGATCAGTGTTTTCTCAGGTTTGCAGAGGGGACCAGAGGAACAGGAACAAAGAATCACAAAGGGACACTCAAGGGTGTGTATATTCACTATCTTCCTCATGGTGATAGTTTCACAGGTGTGTGCACTTATCACAGGTTCTCAAATTTTACACTTTAAATATAGAGTTTATTGTATGTCAATCATACCTCAATAGAGTCATTTTTAAAAAGCATATGGCTTCCTTTGAGCCAAAGATATGACAGTTCAATGATCCCTCACCTCAGCCAACCCCCAAAGATGCTCTCCTTCTTTGGGTTTCAGTCTGCAGCAAGCTTGTAGCTGATGAGATGGTACAGAGGGATTTGACCAATACTGATGAATGATGATTATAAGCACAATATTAGTCTTTTCCTCAAACTCCATATGAATACAAATTTAGGGTGATTCTATCTTCCCTTGAGGCAGACAGTTTTCTTTTTTCCCTGCCCGGGGATCACTTAGTAAAACCAACAGAAGCACTTATCATTATTCTTCCTATTAAATAAGCCTAGTAAACATTTGGAATAGCCTTGCAGATTTAAGACAGATGTTTCAATTGTAAAGGCCTGAAAAATGCAGAGAGGGAACAGAGAGAATGAAAGAGAGAACTGCAAGGGAAGAGAGAGGGGAGAGAGGAAACTGGGTGCCCAAAGGCACAGGACTGAAGAGGAATCACAAAGACCCACCCCACCCTCAGCAAATCCAAGCAGGGCGCAGGGCTTTCCTCGTGTGGCCCTACTGGCCTGCAGTGAGTGTCCAGCGCTCACCACACAGCCCAGCTGAGATGCAACTGGGACTTTTATGCCTGTGGACTTGAGAAGCTACAATTGATTGTCTTCGCCCACGAAGGGAAGAGGGGCCAACCCTTCACCCTAAGAGTCCTCAGGACTTTTCCCATCCCTACCCATGAATGTAAGCTGAATTACAGCTGGGTGACCCCTCATTCCTGGCCAGCTCAAGAACAAATATGCAATCTGAGGCCTAGAAACAAAACACTTGAGTCGGATTGTCAAGAAGTAGTCATGAAATCAAGGTCAGAGGCAAGTTTTCTGCTCCTATATCTAAGTGAAGGAAGAATGGGTTTAAAGCAGTAGATTCTATTTGAAAGGATGCCAAGGCTCTGCCCTGGGACTGTCTTCAGGAGGGGATGAAGCTCATGAGATGGGAGTCCCTGGCCAGGAGCCATTGCTTATTGCTAAGGGCTTGCCTGGAAAAGCTATCTGGCATTGAGGAAGAAAAAAACTTCCTATTTGCCAGTGACACTTCAAACACCAGGGGTGGGGCTCTGAGAACAGGAGGCAACATGAATCATGAATCTGAGGGTGCCAGTGTTGTCAGCATCACTGACAACAAGTGGTCTCCAAGTGGTCTCTTAGGAGAAGCAGATAAAACCACCTGGTGTTGCTTATTAAAATGTAGATGCCTACTAAATCTGCATCTCTGCAGGCCCTGCCAGATAATCTGCATTTGAACCAGCTCACCCAGACAATTCTCACCCATATCTTGGAATCTGGCATTCCTCTCATGAGCCCATTGTGACTGCTGTCCCTCAGTTTATGGGGAAGAAAGAGAAGCCTCCTATTAAATAACCAAGACCTTGCCTAAGATGATTTCTCCTGCGTCCTCTGTTATGTGTCCCATAAAGGCATAAAGGTGGCGTGGGGGGAATCTTCCCTTTCAATGATTTGCCAACCCCATGGAAAGGCACTGAGAAAGAGCCCAGAACTCTCAACTGATTTAATCCCCCAAGGACATGCTGTGCCCACATGCAGTCCAGATCTCTGAGGATGCAAAAGAGACTTTGAAAAAGAGGAAAGTCACACCTGTGCCTGAGTCACTGCAACATGGAACACAGCAGGACAAACACAGCCTGTCCAGTCACGTCTACCCAGGCGCTGAGGCTGGCGACTCCAGAATGTGTCATGCTGTTTTCAACCGGGTGGGTCTAGATGTCTTGGCTGCGTGTCTCAACATGAGTCCCACCTCCAACCCCACAAGGATGTCTGCTCCTTGCCAGAGATCAAACATAGTCACATGCTTTCAGGCCTCAGAAACAGTTGGGCCAAGGCCTAACAACCTGGTAACCAAAGATGGTTATGGTTCACCTGGGGAGATGGGAGCCAGTCTAGGAAGCCCCAAACTGGTCAAGAGAAACATGAACTGGAAGCATGGAGATTCCTCTGCCGCTTATCTCTGCAATATCTTCAACTGCAAAATGGGGATCAATCATTGCCTTGGTTTGGGGTCCCCAAAAGTAGGCCCTGGGAGAAGGATTTAGGCTCAGGTACTTTATCAGGGAGGTGATTGTAGGAAACGAAAGTGAGAAAGGAAAGAAAGTGAGATGAGAGCCAGGAAGTGAGCTACTCATCATGGTGGGCAGTGAGGCCCTCTCTCCCAGGTACCCTCTCAGGACCCACGGGTGATGCATCTCAGAATTGTCCCAACAAAGGATGCAGACCCTGGGGTATCCACAAACTCTTGTCCCTTATTAGTCAAGTATTGCCTCCAAGAGTATTAAGACCCCTGTACTTCTGAGCTGCCTTTCACATGGGCAGAGTGAACTACTACACAGAAGGAGGAAAATCCCTCAGGCAGAGAAACTGAGAAACATGGGGACTTGAGGTAGAAAGGTGTTAGTAGGCATGAGAAATGTCTACTGTACCCATAGGTGACCTCAGCGGTGGGGTCAGGGAACTGGATGGAGCACCAACAGCATCTGCTAAGCTTATCTTCTCCATAGAGTAGATTAAATGAGACAATGTGTAAAACTCCCTGCCCTGTGGCACACTGGGGCACAAGTGTAAGGAAAGGCATTTATTATTATTATCACTTTTATGATTACTATTACTACCATTAACTTTGGGATTCACATCATACTTCATAGGCTCTTCTTACTAAACTGGAAACATATGTGCCTCCCTCCTGCCTAGGCTGAAACTGAAAGTTCCTCAGGACAATTCAGCTCCTCAGCACCTGGTCAGGCCAGGGTGTGAGTGAACAGATGGGTCACAAGCAACACTGCCCCGTAAGACAGCCCAAGGATGGTCAGCCCAGGGCAGCACATACACTCCACAGAGCCCACAGTCTGGCTGAGAATCCACCTCCTGCTTTGTGACGTCATCCTAACCTGGACAGCAGCCTTTACCAAATTCCCTTGTGATCTCTTGGCACTCATGTCCTCAAATGCCCATAGCATCCTCAATTTATCTTCTGCTGCTGCTGCTGCTGCTAAGTCGCTTCAGTTGTGTCCGACTCTGTGTGACCCCAGAGACGGCAGCCCACCAGGCTCCCCCATCCCTGAGATTCTCCAGGCAAGAACACTGGAGTGGGTTGCCATTTCCTTCTCCAATGCATGAAAATGAAAAGTGAAAGTGAAGTCACTCAGTCGTGTCTGACTCCTAGCGACTCCATGGACTGCCGCCCACCAGGCCCCTCCATCCATGGGATTTTCCAGGCAAGAGTACTGGAGTGGGGTGCCATTGCCTTCTCCACAATTTATCTTCTACTACTGTTCAAATTCCATGACTAGAACACTCCAGCCAAACAATGCAGAAATCCAGCCAAGCAAATGCCTTCAGGATTCACATGGACTTGTGGGCATTAAGCACACACCAACCTCATGGCTGGATCTCAGACAATAACTGTGGTCACCCAAATGATCTTCATCCAGGAAAAACAGGACCTAGAATACGTATCAGCCAATAAAGAGCCAATTCTCTCACTTTATAGATGAGAAAAGTTGACACCAATAAAAATTATTTACTCAGGATCATTTAGATATGCTAATTTTGTTAGTCCGTTTATTCAGTAGATATTAATTGTGTACCTACTACATGCCAGGGGCTCTTCCAGGTGCTAGGAACACAGCAGGGAACAAGACAGACAAGTTCCTCCACCATTGTGCCCACACGCTCCTGGGGACGACAGACAGTAAACAAATAGAGTCCCTTTCAGATGATTTGTGTTATGATGAAACTAAGGAGATTGAAAGTGATGGCCTGAGAGGGAACATCATTTTAGATAGAGTTGTCAGGAAGAGCTTGTTTAGAATGTGACATGGGAGCAGACCTGTGGGTCAGAAAGAAAGAGCCATGAGAGTACCTGGAAGAGAGCACTGCTGCTGCTGTTAAGTCGCTTCAGTCGTGTCCGACTCTGCGTGACCCCATAGACAGCAGCCCACCAGGCTCCCCCGTCCCTGAGATTCTCCAGGCAAGAACACTGGAGTGGGTTGCCATTTCCTTCTCCAATGCATGAAAGTGAAGTTGTTCAGTCGTGTCCGACTCCTAGCGATCCCATGGACCGTAGCCCACCAGGCTCCTCCATCCATGGGATTTTCCAGACAAGAGTACTGGAGTGGGGTGCCATTGCCTTCTCCAGAAGAGAGCACTAGAGCTGGGAAAACAGCAGGTGGGAGGGCCCTGCGGCAGGAAGGCCTGGCACACCCAAGAGGCCCACGGCCAATCTGGCTAGAACGCAATAGGCAGACGTCAGAGGCGACAGAACTCCCTCGACAGCTAAGCGGAACACACAGCTTCCCCTGCAGGGAGGCCGGTTCACCTCCTGGTGCACAAATGACAGCTCTTCATCCAGTTGCTCCATTTGCCTCTAGGAAATAAGAAGTGAAGCCCTCCACACAATGGAGGAAGGAGTATGGCCTTTTGAAAGAAAGGTGTGGAGTGGCATTTTGAAGAGAAGGCAGATAAATTCACAAATGGAATGTGCTAAGATCGAAGGACTGAGATTTGTCCTCACACATGTAAAGTCAGCACATTCATTTCTCCAGCCACATTTAGCTTCTAGAGTGTGGGTCCAGGATAGGCAGAGAGTTGGGGTTTTGACAGGAGAATTCAGTGGAGATGGAGTAGGTAAGAGGCCTCAGAGCACGTAAGGACTGTGTTTGTATCAATAACCATGGAGCTAAGCCTAAGGAGGACAACAGACAGTGAGTATGGATAGTCCATGGATTGAAGGTTCCCTTGAGGTCGAGGAGAATTGAAGAAGGGGTGCTGAAAACATAGGATACAGTGTTCAAAAGAGTGGGGCTAGAACTTCAGATTTTAGGGAAGGAACATTTATAGATATTGATAAGGACTAGGGTTTAACCAAGGACATAGATGGCACCTATTAAAAACCTATTAAAGCACCTATTAAAAGGTAAATAGTAGCTAGTCCAGTGAGTAATACCAGGGGATATTATAAAGCATAAAACATAGTATCTGCCCCACAGGAGCATAATATCCTCTTTACAAGACAGACATATGAGCAGGTAACAACAGTCAATAACATCACACTGAGTAAAATAGCGTCCCCGTATCCATGGGAGATGTGTTCCAAGATCACCAATGAGTGCCTGAAACTACAGATTTCACTACTGAATCCTATACATACATACATATATATATATATATATATATATATATATGTGCTTTTCCTGTACATACATAACTATAATAAATTTTAATTTATAAATTAGGCACGGTAAGAGATTAGCAGCAACAACTAATAAAACAATTATAATAACAAGGTGGTGCTAGTGGTAAAGAATTCACTTGCTAATGCAGGGGTCACAAGAGACATGGGCTTGAGCCCTCCAGTACTACTGCCTGGAAAATTCCATGGGCAGAGGAACTTCATGGGCTACATACAGTCCATGGGGCCTCAGAATCAGACACGACTGAGTGACTAAGCACACACTCTAATTAAAGTTATATGAATGTGGTCATCCTCTTTCTCTCCATATATATATATATATGTATATATAATTCTAGACAGTTAATGCTTTTTTCATCTTAACTAAGCATTTAACATGCACTATGTAGCTTGAGGTGTAACAGCAAAATTAGCATGAATTTCTTCTTTTTTATTGAATTATAATTAACATATAATGTTATATTTGTTTCACTTGAAACTAATCACTAACAGTGATTCAATATTTTTATACATTATGAAATGATCACCACAATAAGACTACTTGCCACTGGTAACCACACAAAATTGTTACAATATTACTGACCAACCTCCCTATTCTGTACATTACACCCCCATGACTTCTGCATTTTATAGCTGGAAGTTTATACTGCTTCATCCCTTTCGCCTATGTCGTTCATCCCTCCACTCCTATCCCTTCTGGCAACCACCAGTTTGTTCTGTGTCTCCGAGTCCATTTCTGTTTTGTTTTGTTTGTTCACTTGTTTTGTGTTTTACATTTCACACATAAGTGAAATCATTTGTTTGTCTCTGTCTGACTTCTTTCACTAAGTAAAATAAACTCCAAGTCTATCCATGTTGCTGGAAATAGATTTCATTCCCTTTTGATGGTTGAGTAATAATTCATTGTAGATATCCACCACATCTCCTTTATTCATTCATTTGTTGATGGACACTTAGATTGTTTCCATATCCTAGCTATTGTAAATGGTGCTGCAATTAACTGAGAGGTACATATATCTTTTCAAATTAGTGTCTTGTTTTCTTCAGATAAAAAGGCAGAAGTAGAATCGCTGGATCCTGTGGCAGTTCTATGTTTTGAGGAACTTCTGTACTGCTTTCTTTGCTTGCTTCACCAATTTAGACTCCCACCAACCAGTGCATAACAGCTCCCTGTTCTTCACATCCTCGCCAACACTTGTTATTTTTTTAGAATACCCATTCTGACCAGTAAAATGTGATATTTCACTGTGGTTTTTATTTGCATTTCCTGATAGTGATATCAAGCACTTTTCATGTGCCTATTGGCCATCACAAGTCTTCTTTGGAAATTCTTTTTCCTTCTTCAAAATTTCACAGAAAAAAGATTCATTTTTACCACAGATCTTCACAATCTCAGTATACCTTTTTTTTTTTCCTTTCCTTAATTTGGGAACTTTCACTTTTTCACTTAAAGGGAACACTCTATGAATTGTCAGCATCACTATTCTGGACTCTGGGAGTCATTATTAAGTAAGATAAGAGTTACTTGAACACTAGCACTGTGATACTACCAACAGTCGAGCTGGTAAATGAGAAGATCACTGTTGTCCAGTCACAAGTCATGCCCAACTCTATGTGACCCCAGGTCACAGCACACCAGGCTCCTCTGTCCTCCACTATCTTCTAGAGTTTGCTCAAATTTATGTCCACTTAGTCGGTGATGCTATCTAACCATCTCATCCTCTGCCACCTCCTTCTCTTCTTGCCTTCAATCTTTCTCAGCATCAGAGTCTTTTCTAATGAGTCAGTTCTTCACATCAGATGGCCAAAGTATTGGAACTTCAGCTTCAGAACCAGTCCTTCCAATGAATATTCAGAATTAATTTCCTCTGGGAATGACTTGGTATTTCCTTGTGGTCCAAGGGAGTCTCAAGAATCTTCTCCAGCACCAGTAAGATGCTACTAAGGGACTAATGGATACGCTGGACAAAGGGGTGATTCTTGTCCCAGGCAGGACAGAAATGGAAGGCATGAGACTTTATCATGTCACTTAGAATAGTGTATAGTTTAATAATTATGAATTGTTTATTTTTGGGATTTTCTATTAATATTTTCAGACTGTAGTTGACCACAGATAACTGAAACTGAGGAGTAAAACTATGGATAAGTAGGGACAACTGTAATGTGAAATCTTAACTTTATATAAGGATTAGAGTTTAGCAATAGCTTTCATGAATATTCTCTTTATTTTACATGTAACATTATGTCTACTAGTTTTTCTTTCCTTATTTTATAAATGAGGACATTGAGGCCCCAAAAGAAGCAAAGTCACTTGCCCAAAGCCTGACAGTTAAAGTGAGGCAAAACCATACATGAATTATATTTTAATTTAAAAAAGAAACATCTAACTCCATAAAAATATGTAAAATAAAGTATACAGGGAACTCTTCTCAATGTCATGTGGCAGCCTGGATGGGAGGGGAGTTTGGGGGAGAACAGATACAGGTAAATTATGACTGCATCCCTTTGCTGTCTACCTGAAACTATTACAATATCGTTAATCAGCTATACCCCAATACAAAACAAAAAGTAAAGAGAGGAAAAATGAAAACCATTTCTGTCCTCTGATTTCTGGTCCAGCTTTCTTTAAACTAAACCACAGAGTCTAACAGTATCGTGATCACAGTGTCCAAGCTCAGACTCCTTGGGTTCGAACTCAGTTCCCCCGTTATTAGTTAAATGACCTTGAACAAATTACTTATGCTTACTGTGCCTTAGATTTCTCCTCTCTAAAGGGGAAAAGTGTAGAACTATCTCAAAGGGTGATATCAGAAATAAATAAAGCTTAAAAAGGGCTTAGGTGGCTTCCCTGGTGGTTCACAGTAAAGAATCCATCTGTAATGCAGGAGACCTGGGTTTGATCCCTAGGTTGGGAAGATCCCCTGGAGAAGGGAATGGCAAACCACTCCAGTACTCTTGCCTGGAGAATTCCATGGTCAGTAGAGCCTGGTGGGCTATAGTCCCTGGGATCACAAAGAATCAGACATGACTGAGCAATTACACACACACACAAAGGGCTTAACATTTTGTCTAGCACATAATAAGTGCTCATGAATTGTCAATGTTACTATAATAAAGTGAAGAGATTTTTGATGGCATTGCTATCTCCCCACTCACAGATACTCACATAGAAAACCACAAGCAATGCCCCCTGTCCTCTGTGCCCAGTGCTGCCTCTGGTGGAAACTTCATGGACCACAGGGAATTTGAGCAGGTATTAAAGGCTGACCAGGGATTCTCATGCTTAGATTTGTGAAGGGTGCAAGGTGAACCCATCTTATGGGTAACAGCATGAGCAAGAACCTGGAAGGAGGAAGGAAACCAAACATCCAAGAAAGGATGGTTCTGAGAGGGCTCAGAACTGAGGGGAACTACGTGAGTGCAAGGATAGGAACTTTCTCAGACTTCTCTTCCTTTTGTCAAGTGTTTCCATGGAAAATTGAGAGTAATGCTGCTTGTCCTTCCCCACCTTTTATTCTGCTTCCCTCTTGGTGCCCTGTGTAGAGCAGAGAGCCATCCTACATAAACACTGAGACCACAAGAATCCACCTGAAATCGTCTCCTAATGAACTGAGTCCATCCGAAGTTACAGAACCATCAATGCGATTGCGGACAGGAGCTGCTCACCTTAACTTGAATTGACATCCATTTTAATATCTTGTGTATTCTCCATTCCCCCCTCCCTCTATTGGGAGATGAAGAAAAATAGTGTGTAAAAATAATGTTGGATTTAACTACAATGAGAATAGGAAGATCCTAAATGATAGCGCACACTCTGTACTTAACTGACCCTATTACGAGCAGCTATTGAAGAATTTTCAGGATAATGAACTATCTCATCTTCCATATAACAAGCTGTGGGCAGGTTTCTCAGACATTATAATCGAAAAAAAAAAAAACCCTCACAGATATCAATGGCCCCTATAATAAGAATAAGTCAGGCTAAGGATGCAGCTATTTCTTGAACTGGACTCTCAACCATCAGGGGTCTCAGGTTCCAACAAGGCACAGCCAGGTCTGGAGTTGAGCTCCCAGCATTTGCCACTGAAGCAAAATTTGTTTTGAATAATTCTACCTTTTTGGTAATGGCAACTTCACCAGCAAAGAACCCACCTAAACAACGTCCGCCTCAGATGTGAGTCTAAAATAGCCATCCCTAAAGTAATATTTATTTATTTATGCATTCATGGAAAATCAGTTATGGAGCATCTCTCATGTGTTCAGCATTGAACAAGACAAATATATCCCATGCCCTATCAAAGCTAGCATGGAAGACAGATGTTAAATTCATAAGCCCAACAAAATGTGGTGGGTGCTATGGTCAGGGCAGTACAGGTTGCACTAGCAAGACCCAGGAGAGAGGTACTGCCAGGGGTTAGGGACAGGTCAGGGAACATCTATGCTCCAACATCCAAAGCGTGGGGACATCTCATACACGCTCTCACACACAGAGAGACACTCAGAAGTACACACATCAGCCCTGAAAATCATGAGCCCCATATTTCAGGGCCTCACACAGGTCCTTAAGAAAAGAACCTGTTGAGTAGCTAGGTGAACAGGAAGCACAGGATGAAGTCATCCTTGCACATCTGCCAGGGTTTGCTCTGCAAACTTGTGTAAAATACTCAGTTTCTCTGTGTCTTACTCTTCTCCTCTAGGAGTGAAGGAATTCAGAGAGAGGATCCCTTCTACAACAACATTCTATAAATCCACAATAAATGGGGGTTTGGGAGAGGCAGTGAATGTCCTCTACCCCCATCCCTACCCCTATCAAGCCCCTCAAATTTCCATCTAACTAACCCTTTGTGGACAAAGTTCTTTACTTTTTAAGCAACTGGTTCATTATTCATTCAGCAGAATGTCGGGAGGCGGGGGTACCTACTTTACAAGTGATTCTGTGAAAGATACAAAATAGCATGAGCTACAGGTCCTGCCTTCAAGGTGCTTACATTCAACTGGAGGAATTACCACAGCATTAGGATGAAAAGAAGCTTTAGAACATGAACCACAAATCCATGCCACTTTGGGGTTAGAGACCACTGTGACCATTCTCTGCCTGTCTGATGCCTCTACACTCTATTGAGTAGGAAAGCACTTTCATTTTTCAGATGTGAGAAGAATCTCCATCCCCAAGTAGAAAAGGAAACAGATTCCTAGTTAGGGTTTCTCAACTTTGGCACTGTTGATATTTTGAGCCAGATAATTCTTTGTCGTGGGAGTTGTTCTGTGCATCGTAGGAGGCTCAGCAGCATCGCTGGGGGTATCAGTAGAACCACCATCACCACCAAAAACATCTCCAGGCACTGCCAAATGTCCCCCAAATCACCTCCAGTTGTCCTGACTGAATACACAAAGAGAAAAACAAACAAACAAAAAAATTCCCAAAATAGGAATAGAAAGTCTCCTAAAGACAGTAAGGGGTTTTGTCCCTCCCCATTACACTCAAGCTGTCTCCCTCTCCCTTGCACCATAATACTTGAACTGCCCAGCTATGCACTAAATTCAGATGGAAACTAAAGACAGACAGGAAAGTAACACATAGAATCAAACATAAAAGTTTTTGTCAACCAGAAAACATCATCACTGTGATTTCCAAAAGTCGCCCATTCAGCCTGTATGATGACTGAGAACAGTGTCAGCCTGGCCAGAAAGGCATTAGTAACCAACTGAGTCATTCCAGCCCATTACCCCAATCCACCAGGTGATGCTGGTCGGGGAGGAATCATCAGAGCACAAAAGAGAGGCAGGAGCACTAAGAAACCACCTTGGATACTTCTCCATTAATAAGCACTTTCACAGGCTCAAAAAGGGTTTTAGGAGTGGGGATTTAGAAAGTAAGCAACGATGACCACTAAGAAATGATAGCAAAGCAAAAAGACGGGTTTTTCTTCTAGAAAACTTAAGACATTGTCTTCTTACTACCAGGATTCCCTTTTATTCTCATTATTTATTTCCTTTGCTCTCTTTTCAATGTATTATCTGAAAAAATCAAATTTACAAATGACATGTATTAACTTATAAAGCCCAATGTAATGAACACTTGTGAATTCCCATCCAATCCAAAATTTAGAACATTTTAAGAATAACCTGCACCAACTTGCATATCTCTTTTCTCCTTTCTTCACCCTCCTATCCTCCTCCAGATATAATCACAGTCCCAGTTTTTATCACTTTTCTTCTAAAGCTGGTTTTACCACAAATGTGTGTAAGCTTAAGCTTGTTGTACTCACTCTTGAGAACTAAAAAAAAAAAAAAATAGTATCATATCATATGTGGTTTTCTGAAACTTGCTGTTTTTATTCAGTATTATTCTGTAAGATTTATTCATGTTATAACATTGGTTGTATTCCATTGTATAACAGAGTGTATTTATTCATTTTCTCATTGATGAACATTCAGGTTATTTCCATTTTTTTGGTAGGCTGAGAAGGACAGCTATGAAGATTCATGAAAATGTGCAAGAGGTTTTCTAGAGGTGGTTTTGCTAGCTCATAGGGTGGGGAAATGTTCTCCTTATGAGATAGAGCTAAATGACTTTCTAGAGCAGCTGTACCATTCATTAGCAATACATAAGAGATTTTATGGACCCAAATCCATTCAAACTTGCTTTTGCTTGATGTCTTAAATTCTTTTAATTTCTACTGTGAATTCATTCATTTTTAATCCGTCTCCCAAGTTTCTCCCTAATTTCTGAACTATCATAACTATGAAAGACACATAGGTCTTCAATCTTTTTTTTTCCATTTCAAATTAATTCAATTGGATAAAAATTCATAAAGTATCTACCACATTTCAGTGTTATATTTCTTATTTTAAGAAATGAAAAACATAGTCCCTATAACCAGAAGTTAAAGAACATCACACCATGCAAAATAGAAAAACTAGAGAATGACACCAAATATTATTCTAAGAAAAACTGAAAGAATTCAAAAAGATGCAAGCCAAAATGTTAAAACCAATTTCCACCTCTAAACTTATTACTAATTTTTTTAAATGACAATGTAGAAGGTGTCAAGACAAAAATATCATTCTCATACATAACAGCTGGTGGAAGTTTAAACGGGTAGAATCATTCTGTTAGACAATTTGGAGAAAAAAAAACTTCAAAAGCACTAAAATTTTTAAATACACCTTGCTTGAGCTATTCTACTTCTAGAAATTCATTCTATGAAAATAATCAAGTACGCAGAGATTTACACATAGTAAGGTATGATATAATAACCTTGGATCAAAGACAAAAATTAAACTAACCAAATATCCAACACTGGGGAGATTGGTTAAGTAATACATGTTGTAGTCAAACACTAGAACATTACGATCCCAGAGGACACTGTAGAAGAATATTTATTGATGTGGAAAGAAAACCAAAGTATGTTCTTAAGAAGAACAAAGTAGTTTACAAAGAAATGAGACTTCAAATTTGCAAAAAAAGGAAAAAAAGTGTAAATGGTATATATGCATACAAAGCTTTATTATTTTATAAATAATCAGATGCTACAAAGCTTGACATTTTCTAAATTCTAGGAGAAATGATAAAGGGCACAAGTAACATGAGAGTTCGGCTCATTAGAAATGCTGCATGAAGGAGTGAGAATTGAAGGAGCAGTTTTTCAAGAAAGAGCAAAGCATCTCAGGGTTTTGATTTCCAAGGAAATCATGGAAGTCTTCAGTTGACTGAAACCTCCCCTCCCACCAATTTCAGCATCTCCAGGAGAACAAGGATCTAGCTCACAAAAGTGTCACATGTTCATATCAGCCTGAGTAAGAGTCACTCAGGCCACATGCTCCCTGATTCCAAAGCTACACCGACTCTTCTTATCTGTTCCCCTGCCTTGTCAACTGAATATTTGGACTAATCAGCTGGTCAACCACCAGCTTTCAATACACAGGCTGCTGGTTTGAGTGAATTATCCAAATCACCCCATCACAAACAAGAGAACCAAAAATGCCTTCAGTGACCATTTACTTTGAGTTTATCTGTGTTCAATAAAGGAGGCCTGCTGTGGATTTGTATTTTCTAGGTGGTGGTGGTTTAATCAACTAAGCCATGTCTGACTCTTGCAACTCCATGGATTGTATAGCCCCACCAGGGTCTTCTGTCCATGGAATTCTCCAGGCAAGAATACTGGAGTGGGTTACCATTTCCTTCTCCAGGGCACCTTCCTGACCCAGGGATTGAACCTGAGTGTCCTGCACTGCAGGCAGATTTTTTACTGACTGAGCTACCAGGGAGACATGGTTATTAATGTGTCTTTTGTCCCTAGTGATATAAACATTGTATCCAAATGTATTATAATTTCATAAACAAAACTTATGTTCAATATACTGTCTGATATAAAACAAAACGTGGCTTGATAAGTTTGCTGAAGTATGAGTGAAGGGGGTCTGGAAAGATAGCAGATGATTGCTCAATTGATGGTTTCAAACTTCCTTCAGAAATCAGCACCAACTAGTCTATAAGGAACGTTTTAAGACAACAATAGAATGGGCCATGATTGCTACTTTATTTACTCAAACCATATACCTCAGTGAAATGAGCTTCTTCCCCCCAAAAATGTATACAGCCTTTCAATTTTGGAAACTCTAAATCAATATAGATATTCTAACCCCTTGATTTCCAGAAAGAAAACCTCCTCAAAGAACATAGACTCTGGAGACTCTACTCCTTAAAAGAAATATGTTAGAGAGAAATACAGATAGATGCTTGTGCTAGAATTTTCTTCCACAGGATACGTGTAAGTCCCCACTTCAAATGCAGAGTCCGGTGGAGTTGTCCCCACCGTATACAACCACCAGTCAATGAAGCCAGATTCCCGTTTTCACTGAGAGACGATCACCTCTGCTCCCTAGGTTAAATGAGTACTCTGTGGACACTGATTCCTCTTTCTGTAGAGACAAATGTGATCAGCATCATTAACCAGAAGAATATCATCTGCTTATAGTCTATGAGGAAGGTGGCTGCTTGATGCTACTCGGGGTGGAGTTCTCCAACATGGCAGGAAAATCTCTGTGGCCACTGAGTTTGCAAAAATGCCACTGGTTTCTAGAAGGTTCTATTCTGCAAGGCAAAGTAACCAGCTGCATATATCTATAACATTAAAATTCATCATTGAAGTCTCACTTGATAATAACAAGGACACTGCAAGAGTCTCTGCGAACACACCAGACTTCAAATTAAAGGGTGAGTTTATTGGTGTTAAGGAAAGCATGAATCTCTTTGCATTAGTACTTGGTGAACAATAAATAAATTTCCAAGAGAGGTCTCCTAAGCTGATATGCATTCAAGGTATTATCTTTGCTCTGACTGTATGTGCTTCTGGGTGAAAAAAATTCTAATTGCACTCCCATTCAAAAATCAACCGTGGGAATAAGGAATCATGCTCATTTTATGCACAGCTGCCTGAAGGCCTTATCCTTAAAACAAATTACAGCACCTCCTGTGCGACACAGACTCTGAAGCTGATTCTAACCCTAGAGCAAAATTCCAAAATTAAACTTTAATCTGTGATCTAAACAATTTGGTGTTTGTGATCAATCTTGGTATTTTTATAAAATGCCAGGGTAATTGTTAGAGCAGAGGAGGATGCAGTCACCCAAGAGCACATTCTGGTAGAACCGAAGTGAGGCTCATGGGGTAAGAACTGGGGGCAGAGACCATTTGGCTGGGCCTCCGTTAGAGCCAGAGACGAAGAAAGAAGGGGAGAGAAAGAGACAGACGGCAGGATGGCAGGAAGACAAGGAAGGAGGGGAGAAAGGACAGAAAGAAAGAAGGGAGAGAGAGAGGAGAGGAGGAAAGAAATCTTAGCATGTATCATATTTACTTCCCCCTTGTCAAAAACCCAGGCAAGCTGCCACTCCATTAAAGCAATCACTTTGGCCCTATTAGCCATATTAGAAATTTAATTCGGTCTCTTGAAACCATACACTCAGAAGCCAGTGGGGTGAGAGCAAATTTGCCATGGTATCTCCAAAAGCAAAAAGGGGCCAGGGGATGAGCCGTACCAGGGCAGGAAGAAGTCCACCTGGGAAACATGCCCAGAGAAGAGAGTTCAAAGAGCTTCCAGCCGAAAAGTCTGCCTTTCCCCAACTGGCTGCAGAGTCTCTGCATCCGACAGCAACCTGCTCAGCCGCTCTGATAAGTCAGACAGAATTCATGGGAGATTACCACACAGCTCCTGCCACGCTGTGCTGCGGCACGGGTAATAGATATGCTCCAGCACTAAATCCTAAAAGGCCCTGCTACATCTGTCAAGCATGCCCCGGAAAAGCACCCTCAGTTCAGATGTTATCACCGCTCTGCCTGCATCAGAAGATTTAGTGTCCACCCTGGAGGTTGCTTTTGCTGCACAGTTTTCAGGGGCAAAACAACAAGGGAGAAAGATGAGAGGGAAAAAGGCAAATTATTCTTGCTTAAAGCAAAAGAAATAAAGTGATGTGCTTGCAGACTAGTTCAGCTCCTCGCCCTGCATCCACAAGGTCCCAAATCCCACATTAAGGAGGTACTGATGTTCTAAGCTGATTAGCTAGGATGGTTAGAGTCCCTGGACTGTGACATCATGGAGATGATCTTGTATAGAGTGACTCTTTCCCAAGGAAAGAGAAACAACAAACCCAGCAGGGATCCACAGGCAAGCGAGACAAGATGCGAGCTTTTGATAATTAACTTTAAAACAGGTTCGCGAAAAAGCTGTTCTGATATAAAATGAACTTTTCAGAGCGTTTGCTTAGGAAAAGGAAAAAAACTCAACCCCTCCAAACAGTTGTACTTCCCACTAACCATGTTTCCAGATGCAGCTTATGTTTGTTCAAAATGTATTTTAAGCACTACTTTGGACATGTTGTTCATTATAAGCAAAGAAGAGTGTTATATGTATTTTTAAAGTGTAGAGAAAATATATATATATGTATTTATATACACTCAGTGTTTTAAGCATAGGAACCCCACATATTAACTGCCTGTTTTCTCACCAGAGCCTATAATTAATCCAAGAGAAAGGCATGGGAGTCTTAACCTGACCTACCATCTTGGCTTTCTGAAAACTGCTCACACTTAGAATTCACCAGGAGTGCCCAGGGCTCCCGAGAGCTGAAGTGACCGCGGGTCTCGGAGAGGTGTGGATGGCAGGGCATCTAGTGGCATTGCAAGTACAGACCCTTGTGGTAACTGCCCACTTACGGAGGCGGACAAACACACTGTGGGGTTGTCCTATAAGAGGGCACTGCGTAGGACCCTGAATCAAGAGACAGAAGACGAGGCACTACAACTAAGCATCATGTTTAATGAAAAATATTAACAACAACTTGGAAAAAAAGGGCAGTTTTCCATAACTCCATGTGATATCTTTATGTGAACAAGGTCCCTGCTCCTAAAATCAAATATCATATGTCACTTATATGTCAAATCTAGAAAATGATACAAATGAACTTATTTACAAGACAGAAACAGACTCACAGACATAGAAAACAAACTTATGGTTACCAAAGGGGAAAGGGTTGGTGGGGATAAAAGTTTGCGTTAGCAGATATAAACTACTATATATAAAATAGATAAACAACAAGTTCCTACTGTATAGCACAGGAAACGATATTCAAATCTTATAATAAACTATAATGGAAAGAATATATATATACACATATGTATAACTGAATCACTTTGCTGTACACCAGAGACTAATACAACATTGTAAATGAACTATGTAGTTGCTCAGTTGTGTCCGATTCTGCAACCCCATGGACTATAGCCCAGCAGGTTCCTCTGTCCCTGGGATTCTCCAGGCAAGAATACTGGAGTGGGTAGCCATTCCCTTCTCCAGGCAACCTTCCCAACCCAGGGATCGAACCCTGGTCTCCTTACTGCAGGCAGATTCTTCACCATCTGAGACAGCTCATCACTGTTCTATTACTTCAAGTCATCCACCCAGTTATAAGCATATATTAAGCTTTTGATCAGATTGTTTTAGTCTTTGAATTGGATTAATACTTATAACCATAGTGGATCTTTGGCGTACTTGCTGAAAACTGTGAAGCACATTTTTTCAAGAAGTTGTTTTTTGCAAGTGCCCACAAAACCCAACCATGAACAGGGCTCATTGATCTTCACAGGAGCTGAGGGTGACAACTTTCTCTGAGAGCCCTGACAACCCCCCCACCCCCTAGGAAACAGCGGCGGTAGCAACTGAAGGCAACAGCTGCTTCAAATCAATGATAAGGTGTCACCCACACCTGATCTTCCTCACCCACACCTTCCAAACGTGGTCATTACAAGGCATGGTTCATCCCAGCATCGAGCTCACAGGCATCCTTGTCAGAGGTGTGGGCTGTTTGTGATCAGAACCCAATTAGCCTAAGGGGAAATTAAACAATTGGCTGGCAGCTCAGCAATTTAGCAATTGTTTTCTCAGAAAGTTGGTAGAAGCCCTGGTGACTGCTGAGGCCCAAATCCCCATGGCCTCTTAGCAACTTTGTGTAAAAAAGATCCCTTGCCTTTGTGATTCCCCAACCAAGCTGCAGCGCCACTAGCAAGCATTCTGACCTTAAACGTTCTTGTTTTCTTACCCTTGGTGGCTCCAGTTTCCCCTAAATCAAGTTCGGTCTGCATATACTCGTGCTCGCATGCTAAGGCGCTTCAGTCGTGTCTGACTCTTTGCGACCCTATGGACAGTAGCCCGCCAAGCTCTTCTGTCCATGGGATTCTCCAGGCAAGAATACTGGAGTGGGTTGCCATACCCTCCTCCAGGGGATCTTCCTGATGCAGGGACTAAACCCGCATCTCTTGTGTCTCCTGCATTGGTGGGCAGGTTTTTTATTTTCTTTTGTTTTGTCTTTTTACCACTAGTGCCACCTCGGAAGCCCTATACTATGGTCATTTAATTGTCATTTACCCTTTCCTCAAACTCACTGCTAAGAGCTAAATTGGTGGTCTTGTCCCAGAATGGAAGACAGATTTGCATCAGCATCTCCATGCTCGCATCCTGAGTAACTCAGAGACAGTTGCTAAAGGGCCACAGGACTCTGGAGGACAGATCCCCTCCCAGCTATGACCACCTGGACCGCGTGAGATTGAACATGGGGGTGTACCCTGGTCATTCAGGTCATGACTCTCGGAATCACAGATCTGATGGGAATCCCACCTCTGCCACTTATCATTTAGGCAAGTTAATTCTTTCTGATCCTGAATGTCTTCATCTGTAAAATGGAATAATAAAAATAACCATCACAAAAGGTTGTAATGAGGATTAAATTGGATAGTATTTACATGGAAATCACTCAGTACACAATGTCTAGCATAGAATAAGTGCTTAATAAATGGCAGCTGGTATTGTGCCTGGGTTTTTTATTATAATTTATCATCACCAGCTCATTAATACTACTTCTAACCTCCTTACCAAGCTAAATTTTTTTTTCTTTCTGTCAACTGTATGACTGTAAAGAAGACTTTCAGAGCTAGTTTAAGGGCCTAATTTGAATGTCCACAGTCAGCTAAAACTGTCTTCTCAGCCTCATAGTTAGGCCCTTCCTTCCTGTGCATCCTTAGGACATCTGTGGTGTGTACCTTCCACACCACTTTCCTTTGTTACTGACTTTTTTCATGTGTGGTTTTCTAATGAGACCACACGTCTTTGCATGCAAGGTACTATTTTATACTGGTGGGCATCTACCTTAATACCTGGTACAGTATGGGCATTCATTAAGCACGTGACGTTGAATCACAGTGGATTACTAGGACCTGAGAGGTATCTAGGTATCAATTCTTTAGAAGTTTGTAGAACATACATCTTCAAGGCTGTGAATTCTATACTAATTATTAATATCTATACTAAATATCAATATTTTATCATCCTATATATATTTTTTAAATTATGAAAGTGAGCAGGTGAAAAATGTGCAATTTTGAGGGCTACCTAATTTACATGGAGTTAGGGGAAATTTTTCAACCTTTTGCTTCATTGTCTCAAATGTGTGTTTATGAACTTGTTATTTAATCAAGCAGACTTCCAATCAGTTAACTGCTCATTACTGACAAAAAGGGAAACTTTTGAAACACGAAAAGGGAAAATAAACTGACTTTTATAATTAAAAAAAACTCAGTAAATATTAGAAAGATAGAAATATAAATAAAGGCTAAATTTCCTGCCTTAATTGGGTCTCATGACCAGTTTCTCTGAATGTAAGAATTCCCTCCATCAGGGATCCCAACCTTCAGGCTGCAGATCAGTACCTCCTGTCAGATGAGGGGTAGCATTAGACTAGAAAGAAAATGCACAGTGAATGTAATGCACTTGGATCATCCTGAAACCATCCCCTCCATCCCTGTGTCCATGGAAAAATTATTTTCCACGAAAGCAGTCCCGGTGCCAGAAAGACTGGGGATCGTAGCCCTACATGAAAGGAAGTAGAGAGAGAACTCTGGGTATCACACAGTCTTGTTGACTTCTTAAACTAGACACAGGACTTGAGGAAACAGTATTTTACAAGCCACCCTCACCAGAACTCAACACAGACTCAAGCACATAAGTACTCCAATATATTCATGATTGAAAGATTGACTGATTTTACTTCTGAGAAGGAGTCAAGGCTCTAGGGGCTTAAGAGATGATTCTTTCCTTTCTGGAATCTCCACTGCGATGGAGAACACATCCTGGGAAAGTATCCTGAACCTCGATTTGGGTTTTTGACGCTGCTGACTGCATCCATAATCAGGTAAAGAATTAGAAGTTTATTTCACTTCAGGATCTCTGACCTCTAACATTAAAGTCAAAACCATGTTCACATTTTCTTAAAAGCAGGAAACATCACCATGATTTCCTTGTGATGTTTCCAAGATGATGGAATTGTTTTAAGTTGGTTTCCAAAAGGAAAGCATGGTAGTGGCAGTCTTATATTTTAGAAAGAAACTGTATATGTTGGAGGGGAAATGCTACTAATAATGTATTATTTTCTTGAAAATTAATCAGTTCTGGAATGATCCCTGATAAGGGACTGAGTTAGATTTATATTTTTAAACCCATTACACACTTAGGTTCATCCAACTGAATGAATGAAAATGCCATAATGTGCGTTTGAAATATGGAATTCCTGCATCAGGTCAGGCTGACCCTACATTCTCTTGTCTGGACAATAGCTTCAAACCCACACAGAGGAAGAAGTGATTGTCAGCAGTTGGGGGGCTTCCTCTCCAGCCCCTTAGACCCCAAATTGACTCCTCCAGCTTTCAAAAGCAAACAGCAATCACCAGAAAGTGAGCTACTTCATAAAAGAAACTGAAACACTGATTGGGCTACTCTTTCTTACAGAATGAGAGCACGTTCACACTCCAGCAAAGCCATCGGCCCCATTTCAAGAACTTCAAGTTGACTCACAGCGTAAAAGTGGACAGTGGGGAGCACACTTA